>NC_133770.1:39545005-39843031 GCF_003597395.2 Chelonoidis abingdonii
TATTCACCCACGAAAGCTCATGATCCAAAACCTCTGTTAGTCTATAAGGTGCCACAGGATTCTCTGCTGCTTTTACAGATCCAGACTAACACAGCTACCCCTCTGATCCTATAATACCCATGTTGGTCAAATTCTTTTTCTACCCCAACACCTCTGAAAGAAGAAATAAAAAAAAAAACCCCAAACTTATCTTTATCCTGAGTCTCCCAATATATTTTATTTTTTATCTGTGGCTATCTTCTAGACTGTAAGTTCTTCAGGACAGGGTCTCTGATTTGCTGAGTGCCAAGCAAGCTCTTTAGTAATATACCCAAAAAGAAAATGATTTCCATCTCTTAGGTTGATCTTTCCTGTTTGGAGAAACCTAATCAGAAGTTTGCTTTAGTAATGGCAAGGAAGTACTGGATTCTTTTGAAGCCTGCTCTATTACATCAGTGGCTTTTTACTGAGCAGAGAAAGCACACTCATCTCCATTGGAAATACGCAGAGTAGCCACCTGAGCTTTGCCGACGTCTGTCTTGAGTGTTATAGAATTAATGTCAAAGCATTGGCAGATGAGGCATTTGGTAGAAGGGTCCTGAAGGCCATTATTATGAACTAATCCCTTCCTATTGCTTGGCAGATCCTAAGTGTCTGAACTAGCGGAGAAGGTTGTTCTCTTTCCAATATGATTTTTATTGTTCCTTTCCTCGACTTTCAGTTTGTTATGCAGTGTTGTTGCAGCCATATTGGTCCCAGGATATTAAAGAGACAGGTTGGGTGAAGTAATTTTTTTTTATTAGACCAGCTTCTGTCAGTGAAAGAGACAAGCTTTCAAGCTATGCAGAAGGTCTTTTTTGGAAGAGCTCTGTGTAGCTCAAAAGCTAGTCACTTTCACTGACAGAAGCTGGTCCAATAAAAGGTATTACCTTGTCTTGACTTTTATGTTAAGTTCCAGAGTTTCATAGTTTTGGGAGCTGTCAAGCCTCATGCAGGGAATGGCATATCCAAAACAGTCCTTGTACTATCTCCATATATTGGCAAGGATGAAATATATCCAAGTATTTGAACTGGCATAGCTGCTGGGAAAAAAAATTATGAAATAGGAATGTTTCAATTTCCAGTAATGCCATTTCAGTGGTGGATGTATAAAGTTGGCAAATGCAGTTTCTTTGGACATACGATGTGAGGTATATTTTTAGAGGCACATGGGTTTCTAGCTGTGTAGTCTCCATGGATTTAATGGGACTTCTGTTGTTTATAATACTGAAATTAAATGCAGAGGGGTTTATATCTGAGATACTCAAGGGGTGGATAAAGGAAGTAAATAAAGACCTTTCAGTCTGGCTCTATTTTGCTCCTGCTATAGTCTTTCTTCAGTTCCTTGTGTGTTTTGTCTGGGTTGAATGATTTTTCAGTTTGGACTTCATTTGTTCTCTCACAGCCTAGGTTCGATTGTACAGCCTTCATTACGGAAGTGTGTGTGTGTGGGGAGCGGGGGAAATGAACTTTTCTTGACATAACCAATGTGTTCAGCAGAATACAGTTGCAGAACACAGAGAACTGGCCCAGTTGCATACTTGCTATATAAGACAATATGCCTAAGTTGTTTGGTGCTATTTTGCTCTTCCTTTGAGATATTGCCAATAGACAAGGCTAAGTTCAATAAGATGTGTTTGGTGGGATAATTATTATTCCATATATTACTAAATTAACAGCCATTAATATGAGAAACCTAATATGTGCCAGCACAGGTCCTTTCCATCTTAGTATCTTATGTTCGGAGTACCAATGGCTTCTGGGCTGAAAGTGTATTCAGTTTTATGTCCTCAGGAATTTTGCAATTGGAAATAAAAGTGAGAATCTAAGGCCAGTATAAAAAACATTACTGCATCTTAGGGTAAAGGTAAACTATCGGTGTTTGAAACTGACACTAGGATTTTAAATATGGGAAGAACAGTTAGGATTTATGGTATTTTGTGGCTTTTAAAATATTTTCTGAAAAATCCATGCATGCTTACACTGATTATGTGGACACTTTAAATATTTAAACTTCAATTTTGGTCTCTTACCACTTGATGGCAGTGAAGGAGCTAGTGTTGCCAGGAGAGGTTCAAGGCAAGAACCTATTAAGAATAACAAAAGGGGAGGTACAATGGAAGTCTTTGACATTTTAATATTCTCATTTCTAGGTGATATTACATATATTATGAACGACAGTAGGGAAGGAAAAACCTCTAGATGGAGCTTCAGTACTTCATAAGGAGGAGAGAATTCTATACCTTTCTAAGTGGAATGTTTCTAATTTGTTTTAAATAATTCTGTGAAACTAGAACCCTTGTATTTACGAATAGAATTTTACCTACTGTAAAGCAGAATCTACAGTTTTATTGATTATAGTGTATTATAAATACCTCTCGAAGATCTCACCATTCTGCATGTCATTTCTAACACATTAAATTCAGATCTGTAATTGTATAGCTATGTCAACAGTTTTAACAGTTATCAAAGCAATATTAGAAATCTTGTGAATGGTTAAGTGGATACTTGTTAGAAACTTGTATCAATTTTTGAAGGCGAGTTAAAGAAAAAGAACAATCTGAAGTTTCACACTTGATTGCTGTGGCAGTACAAGGCAAGTATGAAAGATGCTGTTAGAATTCTAAACCATTTACCATCTTGGAAAAAATCTGTGTTAGGTCCATTATGAAGGCTCCGCCACTTCCCATATCCTTGCACTCCTCTTGCCAAGGGTCTATGGAGAAATGAACAATAATGGCCCTGATCTTGTAATTGGCTCCCTGTGAGTGGACCCTCATATGCAAGTGGAGCCCCATTTAAAGTAGTTGAGGATTTATGTAGATACAAGGGTCTGCACACACGCATCCAGTTGTGAATTCAGGACCAGTATTAGCATATGTCAATGTTTTGATTCTGTGTAGCATACAGTGTCTTTGACCTGCAGGTGAGCTATGAGTTCCAGTACAGTGCATGTCTATATTTCTTCCACATAATCAAGTTGCTTGTTCCATTGTGTCTGTCCTCATGTATTTAGAGAAACTTAGTGTTTAACTGTAGTTACGTACTGCAAATGCTATAGACATAGTTATCAGATAACACTTCATTGTGCCTAGAGTTTCCAGTTTAATACAGCAGAGTTAAGTTGGATTCAATGGGGGGAATTTTTTTAATGCTACATAGATTATATTGTTCTTATTAAATGTACAAATAAAGACCTATAGGTATACATTAGGAAATTTAGGAAAAATATTTTTAAATGCAAAATATAGTAACTTGTATCACCAACCAAGAGACCAGATATAAATACTCTAAAGTACTTGAGGTATTGTTGTCAGTGTACTATAGGGCTTATACTTCACTTATATTTGAAAAAATCCCAGTGTAGACGCCAAGTTATTGAAATGTAGATATTCCTTAACCGTGGTATAATTCAAGGACAACTCAGAGTCCTTACACTTTTGAAAAAAAATCTAAATCTAAGGGATTTTTTTTAAGGTTGCTCATCAGAAATATACATTCTATCTGTTGAATGAAATTGAAGTTCAGTGGTTGACTTCAGTTTCTTCTTTTCATCTCTTAAAAAAATCAATGCTATTTCCCAGAAATGCATGTGGATTATTTAAAGAAAGAAAAAATAAAATTTTACTTTGCTCCATAGTGGACAGTTCTGGCTATATTAATTTTGGTGCCTCACAGATCATTTTAATTGATTGTGTAGCAACACCTTGTGAAAAGAACATAATGCAACTTTTCCTAATATATGCTATATAAATAAGTTACTTTAAACTTAGTACAGAGAATGTTTTATGTCTGAAAGAAACTAATGTTATTTGTTTAGGACACGAATGCATTATGACTCTATTCTGCATGCTAAAACAAATCGCAAAGTTACTAAATATCAAGGTATATGGAAATTTGAGGTATAGTTTGCAAAATGTTAGTATTTCTATTTTCAAAGTTAAAGTAATATATTTGAATACATGTAATGGTACACTAGCTTCTGCAGTTTACTATAGAAAAACATGCATACACAGTATGAAGTGTAAAATGACCCCCTGAATGAATCAGGCACTTACATTGATAAATCTTATGTTTGGTGAATCCACACCTTGAAAAAAAGGATGATGGTGGTGGGCACAGATGACGGAGGGCATGTAACACTTTCTCTACTTGCTGGGTGATTATTAGTTTTTTTGTTAATCAGCTCACTAGCAGTAGTTCCTCAGAAGCCATGTATTCTGTTTGCTCCTTATCTGGTTAAGTAGTGCAGACTATGATAAAGAGAGAGAGGACGCTATCAGAAGTGTCTCTAAATTCCTAGAGTTCATCTTTAATGTTAGTCTTTATTGAATAAAATACACATTTTTAAGTGGCTTCTGCTATGTTCTTCTGAGATGTGTAAAGGCAAAGCAAGTATCCAAAAATAATTACTGACCACACATTACTATCTGTGCTTATAAATGTCTCTTCTTCATGGGCCTAATTCTCTGCAGGTATAAATAAGCATAGTGCCATGCACTTCAATGAAGCTGTGATTTAACATCCTCTGAGAATCTGGGTTCATGTGTGTATACAGATGTAAATGTTAAGCATAAAAAACAGTTGAAAATTGTGCTTGTGTGTGTGAGAAGTATATGGTTTGTTTTATTTTACAAAGGACATTATTGTTAAACTAACAGTTTTTCCACTGTGATGGTCTTTTCACATTTCTCTTTAATAATGAAAATAGATTGGCCTCATTTGTGTTTCTGGTCAGTTCCACTTTCAGGCTTTTCTCTGTTACCACAGTGGCTGAAGTTCTAAACACTGAAGGAAAATGTTTTTTGAAAAAGCAGTTTCCATAAGTAAAAAATTTAAATTTTAAGTCACCTACAATTTCTATTGATTTTTTTTGTTCTAATTATCATTTTTACAGTACCAAAACTTGGTTTCGATTTTGACTTGAAAGTCAAAGTCCTTAGTATAAAAATTAACTTTATAATGAAAGGCGTTGAGGAGAGGATTGCAAGTTATAATGCCAAAACGCTTATCTTGTACTGCTATGTAAATCTCAAACTATTCCTGTTTGTATGCTTAAAGCTAGATGAATTGTTGCAAAAGGTTTTCAGTTAGCAATGTTAAATGTGTGAATTCTAGCAACTGTGGTTCCTGAAATATCATTAGATTCAGGATTTGCAGTAAACATAGTCTTAATTTCGTATCTTTGGAAATTTGGAAAATTTTAAGCTCTATCTTAAAGAATAGAAAATCTTGTACCATAACTGGAAACGTAAGTGTAGTTGGGCCCTTTTTTTATTTCACTACCACCAGTATACTTTACTTTTATTTTGTTAATTAATTGAAAAAATTCAGTTTGTGTGTTGCCAACTTCACTGAAATTAGACCATAACTTCCTCCAAACAATTTAGTTTTATGTTTGACTTAAACGGTTCACTTGCAAATTTAGAAATGTGTAGTAGTTACTTTGTCTTTTAAAAAAAAAATTGTTTAGTGAGAGCTTTATGAATAACCCAAAGGAAATATAACAGTTCATAGGATTAGCCCTTATTTCCCTATAAAACTAGCACATTGGAAGTTCAATTGCATTGTTCTTTGACCATTTGGCTAACTCAGTGGGCTAGGATTTTTTTCTTGTTTTGATATTAATATTAATTTGTAATTGGAATTTGAAATGGGAATTTTTCTTTCAAATGATTGACCTTTTGGGGCAGCTTTCTCATTAATGAAAGAGCAAAAAACTTTATTCTTAGTTCTCTCCATTTCTTTTCTCCTCCCCAAACCCTGATTATTATTTGTGTTATTCTGAAGCTTATGTATCCAGTTATATTAAAAACTTATAAAGAAAGCGTGAATAAAAACAAGTAATTAATTACTGATCTGTTTTATAATATCCCTTTTAGCTACCTCATTCCAATATACCTCTGCTTGCCACTCTAAGTTTGCTTCAGATATTAGTATTGAAATGTGCAAATTGATTATTGTTTTAAATACATTATCCGGATGAATGACATCCCCAATTTTTTTATATGAATGAGTGAAAGAAACTAAAGCCACTCCTTCGGTGGTAGGAGGTTATTAGCTGCCCAGTGATGTGGTAGACTAAGATTTTTCTTTATTTTGTTAGAAACTTGGAGGCTTTCAGACATGTAGCAATATATATAAACTTACATTTTAGTTAAATCTTTCTAAAATGAAATTATTTTAACATAGAATGTTTATGATTTATTGGGAAACTTAACTCCTCTATATAAACATTTGATATGTTCAGACTGCTTTACAAAAGTGACTTTGTCATGTGACTCAAACATAACACAAATAGAAACATATTTAAACATATATGCATTTCTCTTCAGAATCTTTTCAGTGCATAACTTCATAATCTTTAATTGTAATGATCTCTAATCATATACGTATAATGTAATTAACATAATAGAAAAATAAAAAAATCTGGACAAGATTGGTATCTTAGTAACAGTATTGTCTTGTAGAACAAAATATTAGTGGTCTAACAAGATTGTGTTGGGATCGGATTCTGCAAATATTTATGCAAGCTTAGTCCCATTTGACTTCCATGGAAATACTTAGGTGACCTCTGTTAGCTTTATTCTGTGGTTTTTGTAGGACTAAATTTTAATGTTAAAACATTAGGACTGTAATTACCTTGTCTGTAACTAATTCTTAGAGCAATACTGTGTCTTTTCTTGTGACTTACTAGTGTCGCTTTCTTCACAGGTTAGAAAATACAGGAAAACGCTAGTGTAGAATATACGAAACCTATGATTAGGGATATGGAACAGCTGCCGTATGAGGAGAGATTAGTAAGACTGGAACTTTTCAGCTTGGAAAAGAGATGCTTAAGGCGGGATGTAATGGAGGTCTATAAAATCATGACTGGTATGGGGAAAGTAAGTAAAGTGGTGGTTACTCCTTCTCATAACACAAGAACTAGGGGCCACCAAATGAAATTAATAGGCAGCACGTTGAAAACAAACAAAAGGAAGTATTTTTTTCACACAACGCACAGTGGAACTCCTTGCCAGAGGATGTTGTGAAGGCCAAGACTATAACAGAGTTCAAAAAAGAACTAGATAAATTCATGGAAGATGGGTCTATCAATGGCTATTAGCCAGGATGGGCAGGGATGGTGTCCCTAGGCTCTGTTTGCCCGAAGCTGGGAATGGGCGACAGGGGATGGATCACTTGATCACCTGTTCTATTTGTTCCCTCTGGGGCACCTGGCATTGGCCACTGTCAGAGGACAAGATATTGGGCTAGATGGACCTTTGGTCTGACTCAGTATGGCCGCTCTTATGTTCTATTATGTTTAAGGAAAGATGGCTTAGAGATATTGTTTCCTCAATCATGATTTTTTTTTTTTTTTTTTTAAATAAAGACTCTTTAGGTTTTTCACACTTTGTTCTTATTGGCAGGGTTTCTAAGTCAAGGTTGTTGGGTTTACTTTGATTATTTTTACTTCTGGACAAATTTGACTCTAGAATTCCTAACTCTAATGGCAAATTTTTACTCTCCCTCTTTCCCCCCACCCCTGCAAAAAAACAAACAAACAAAAAAAAACCCACCCTGCCATTAGCATGTAGACAAGACTATAGATTTCACACTGCTGGAGGTATGTTTTTTTTTAATTGTGTTAGAATCTGCAGATCCATAAAAATCACTACAGAAATTGCATTAAAAATGTTTGAGTTGCAAAGTTAAGCACTCTACTTAGGAAAAAACAAAAATGAAGTTGCCCATTTTATCATAATTTGTCCTGCTTGTGCGTACTTATTATGATCTTTAATTATGTGATCCATATTATTTTTTTACCCACAGAATTCCTGCTTCATTCAACCTTTAAACATACATAGATATTAATGGTCTGCTTCTAGGCTTCTCAGATGGGGGATTCTACGTTTCCTTTCCTAATCAATTCTGGTTGGGGAGCTGTCATTCTGTCTGTCTTCATCTCCCTCCCTACCCAGGCTCCTGCTGCCCTGCAGCTTCCTATGCCCTACTTGCCCTTACGTTCACTAGGGCCTGGTCTACACTACACGTTTAAATCAATTTAAAGAGCATTAAATCGATTTAACGCTGTACCCGTCCACACTACAACGCCCTTTATATCGATATAAAGGGCTCTTTAAATCGATTTCTGTACTCCACCCCGACGAGAGGAGTAGCGCTAAATTCGATCATTAACATATCGATTATGGTTAGTTGTGGACGAAATCGATGTATTGGCTCCGGGCGACTCTATCCACAGTGCACACTGACCACTCTGGACAGCAATCTGAAGTCGGATGCAGCGGGCTAGGTAAACAGGAAAAGCCCCGCAAACTTTTTTGAATTACATTTCTGTTTGCCCAGCGTGGAGCTCTGATTTCAGCACGGGTGGCGATCAGTCCTCAAATTTCAAAAAGAGCTCAGCATGGACCGTAACAGAGATACTGGATCTGATCGCTTTATGGGGGGACAATCTGTTGTATCAGAGCTGCCGTACAGAACACGAAATGCCAAAGCGTTTGAAAAAAATCTCTGGATACAACAGCGCTGCTGTGACAAGCGTAACGGGAAGCCAGAGACTCAATGGCGCTCATAGGATGCGAGGGGATGAGGATCAGCTATCCCACAGTCCACACCGTCTCGAAAAGTATTTGCATTCTGGCTGAGCCCCAAATGTCTGTAGGTTCAAACACAGTGTCTGGCGTGGTTCATGGAATAGCTCCTCAAGTTTTCCCCCCTCCCCCCCCACCACGTGAAAGAAAAGGGAAAGAAATCATTTCTTGACGTTCTTTCAATGTACCGCTTGTGTACTGATGCTTGTGATAGACGCGATGCATGCAGCAGTGAAAGGCAGGTATCCGCTCCTCTCCCCTCCCTGGTGGTAGAACGACACGTATGACTGATTCGTCCGCTCGCCATCAGCCCGTGATGCTCCTGGCTGCGGCCTCAGGTGAGCTGCCGGGGGGCGCCTGGTAAAAAATGGGAATGACTCCCCGTAGATGGTATAGAACGGCTTGGTAACCGTCTTCATCATAGCAACTGGGGCTGAGCTCATCTCCCCTCCCTTTCCTGTATAAAGAAAAGATTCTGTACTGCCTGGACTGTCATAACGCCCCGGGAGGCTGCCTCCCCCTCATTTTTATCTCATAACAAGTCTCTGTTTCTTGTTCCTGCGTTCTTGTATAAACTTCATGAGCACCATGTGGGGGACATGCCAACGTAAGCCAGGAAGGTTGGGGGTAGGAGGAAAGCAACGGTGGGGGTTTGCAAGGGGCAACCCCCTGTGAATACTGACACGGAGAGCTGTGCTCTGATACCTGGTCCTCTAATACACTTGCCCAGCGAGGTTCTTATTCTAGGCAGGACTGACTCTATTTTTAGAAACCATAAGGAGGGATTGGACTCAGTCCAAGTGAGTCATCCCAATTTGGCTTTTGCATTGCGCCCCCGGCCGATTTCAGCCAGGGGCACTCATGTAGCAGCGGACATAACAGAGGGGGAGAGATAACCGTACTCATTGCCAGTTTTCGTCCGGCAAGTAGTGGTAAGAACGACCGGTAACCATCTCTGGCTATCATTTTATTTTTTGCAAAAGCAAGTGAATGCTGCTGTGTAGCACTTGAGTATTGCCTCTCTCTCTTGGGCATCCATACACATATGGTGGCGGAAAAAAAAAAAGCTGAACGGGCTCATGGTTGCCAGTGCTATGGCACTGCCATGCAATCCACGGAAAAACGGCGCGAAAGGATTGTCAGCCTATGTTTTCCCGAGGAAAGGATGACTGACGACATTTACCCATTACCACCCGCGACAATAATGATTCAACCCAGAATTCCAAGGGGCGGGGGAGACTGCGGGAACTATGGGATAGCTACGGAAGAGCTACCCACAATGCAATGCTTCAGAAATCGACGTTAGCCTCGGACCACGGACGCACAATGCCGAATTACTGTGCCTAGTGTGGCCGCATGAAATCGAATTTATAATATCAGTTTTATAAAACCGATTTTAGCTAATTCGATATTATCCTGTAGTGTTGACATGGCCTTGCCTCTCTCCTTTTATCACTCCCTTTCCTTTTAAAGTATCATATGCCTCACACTTCCATTCCCTATTCCCCTGAACTCCCTTTCATTTTCTCCTGCATTTTTTAAGTCTCCCTTCTGTTTCGAACATTCCCTAGTCTACAAAAGTTCTGCCCTGTCTATTTTCCTAATTATAGACCAAAGACATGCAGCGTCTTCATCTTGAGGGCTAAACCTGCTATCTTAAAAAAGGTTGAGTGATCACAATCAGTATTTTGGGGCAGATTCTCTGTTCTGCTCCCTTGTTTCTGTAAAGGAGGCAGAAACCCACAGATGGGCGTTGGGTGGGTGGGGAAGCACAGCAAGATGAGAGAGGGGAAGAGCCGGGGAGAGTGTTGTGTACTCCCACTAGCCTCCGTTGGCAGACTGCAGCCAGCTAGGACAAGAGGAGCCTTGGATCTGGGGAAGAGAATTGGCATACCATAAATGGTGGCTATTTCTCCTTTTTTGTGTGTGTGTCTATTACTTATCTGTTTTGGAGAAACAATTTTATTTACTGATATTTCAGGTCACTTTCAATAAAACATTTAATTAGTATCATGAGGCACAAGTACATACTTTATAATAAAAATTAATATTTAACAGTATAGTATATAATGACCACATATCATTACTCCTTTTCCTTTTTTCAAATTATAGAAAGTTATGGAAGTATTTAAATGTATACTACTTAATTGCTCATATTCACTTTTTAAAAGCCTTTATTAGGAAGCTGACTGTTTTCTGCAGTGGAGGAAGAGTTTCAGAAGATATGAAGTATGGAAAGTTAGAGGAAGGAGAGGAAGATGTAATTCAATGATTCTCCTCTGTGTATGCCCTTGTTGACTCTTTATTGTTCCTATAAGTACAAGTTTATCATGTCCATATCAAAGCAGCTCAATGATTTCAGTTTTTGTTGTATTTTCCTATTCAAGGTGTTCTTTTTAATCCATTTTTTTAGTTTCTCTGGCATTGTTCTCCACAAAATCTTCAATTTTTGGATATTATACGAATATTTTTTTCCAGTGTACTACAGCTGGAGCTGTTGTCTGGGTCCACAGATTCAGAGTAGCTTTTTTATTTCCATCTTAGCTCTTTTAAAGAGGCCAACTCCCAATAGACGTCTTTAAATCCTGTTCAAGTTCTATTTCATTTTTAATTTACTACTTTCAGGATGAATTTCCAAAATATTTTTACCATCCAGCATTCCTACATCATGTATGAAAGAGGCCTGGCTATTTTGCATTTTATACAGACATCTGGAGCAATATTATGTATTTTTTTTACGTAGAGATGGAGAAACATACGTTCATAGATTCCAAGGCCAGAGGGGTGCAGCATGACTATACAGCCTGCCTTTCCTCAACCCAGTGCACATAGATAACGTACTTTTTTCCAGAAGCTAGATTAGGGCATACCTTTTAGAAAGCTATCTAATCTCGCTTTAGAGACTTGAAATGATGTTGAGTTTACCGCCTCGTCTGCTAAGCTGTTCCAGTATTTAATTACTCTTAACTGCTAGAAAATATTATTTTAGACAAATTCCATCTTGAAATAACTTTCAATTCCAGTCATTAGATCTTGTTGTGCCTTTGTCAGAAAGATTGAAATCTCATGCGCATACACACACGTGTGCACACCTGCCCCTCCCACTATCATATTTCTTCCATGGTTAAGCATCTATATGCAGTGACCAAGTCACCGCTCAATCTTCTCTGATAAACTGAATAGGTTAAATGCCTTAAGCCTCACATTATAAGACTTGTTTTCATTTCTGTGGCCCTCCTTTGAACTGTCTCCAGTATTTCCACATCCTTCTTGAAGTGTGGACACCAGATCTGGACACAGTATTGTAATAGTGTTCTTACCAGTGCTGTGTACAGAGGCAAGATCACTTCTCTACTTCTAACGCTATTTGCACTTCTTAATATATTGAGTGAGTCTGCATTATTAGTCTTATATTGCTTCTGCAAACCATAATTTTTTTCCTCTCTAAGTCTATTTGCTATTACATGTCTTTTTTTCTTAGAATTATCATATGAGATATATCCTTGTATTACTACTTTAAAGGCCTCCCTGTAGTTCTCAGTGATATATCCTGTAACAGATTGTTCTTAATATAGTTATCAATATATTTTTCCATTCAATTCACACAGTCTGTCTTTTAACAATATTACCAAATCTCCAGCTTCTCTTGTTTCCGAATTAGACTTTGTTTTCATGGAGACAGGTGCATGGTCAGATGCATTATTCCAGTTCTAACATTAGGGATTTTATGTAGGAGACATTTCAATTTCAAATCTATTCTAATATGTGTACATCCCTTTAGGATATAGGAACCTTCAACTATCCATCATTTCCTGTTCTATATATTACTAATTCCAGTATTTGAGTGTTTTTGTTTTTTTATGGAGCTTCTTGACTACTTGTAGTCTTATCGCATATGCGGTCAACAGTTAAACTCACCTGCCATCATTACCTGTGAATTCTAGACCACTGCAGTCATTCAAAAGTTATTGAAGAAAGTATCTTCCTCATTTGGGGCATAAAAGTTACATTTTGTAATAGGTTTACACTCTGCACACTGCTGGGCTTCCCCTAGCATGTGGACAGTGTGGGTTTGACCCAACTCATATATATTTATTTATTTTAGGATTGCCAAGAATATCGTAGACTTTAAGGCCAGAAGGGATCATTTAGTCTGACCTCTTGCACATCGCAGGCCACAAAACCTCACCCACCCATTTTTGGAATAGGCCCGTAACCTTTGGTTTAGTTACTGAAGTCCTCAAATCTTGATTTAAAAACTGCAAGTTACAGAGAATCCACCATTTACTCTAGTTCAAAGCAGCGAGTTATCTGTGCCCCATGCTGTAGCGGAAGGTGAAAACCCGCCAGGGTCTATGCCAATCTGACCTGGGAGGAAAATTCCTTCCTGATCCCAAATAAAACGATCGGTTAGATCCTGAGCATGTGAGCGAGGCCCACCAGCAAGACACCTGGAAAATAATTCTCTATTGTAATTGAGTCCTGTCCAGTTAGTGTCCCATCTCTGGCTGTTGGAGATACTGACTTAACAGTCACAGATGGGCCATGTGCCATTGCAGGCAACTTCATCATACCATCCTCTCTGTAAACTGATCAAGCTCAGTCTTGAAATCAGTTAGCTTTTTGCCACCACTACTCCTCTTGGCTGCTTCAGAACTTCATTCCTCTGATGTTTAGAAACTTTTGTCTAATTTCAAGCCTAAACTATATCTATTTGTTTTTGTGCCAACATTGGCCCTTTAATTTAAATAACTCCCCTCCCTTCTTGCTATTTTTCCCTCTGTTATTTTTATGGAGAAATGATATCTCCCTTCAGCCTTCATTTTGTTAGGCTGAACAAGCCAAACTCCTTAATCCTTCTCTCATAAGGTGGGTTCTCCATTCCTTTGATTATCTTAGTAGCCCTTCTCTGCACGTGTTCCAATTTAAATTCATCTTTCTTAAACATTGGGAGATCAGAATTGCACACAGTATTCCAGATGAGGTCTCAGAAGTGCTTTGTATAATGGTATAACATTTCCGTATCTCTACTGGAAATACCTTGCCTGATGCATCCTAGGAGAGCATTAGCCTTTTTCATAGCTGCATCACATTGGTGGCTCATAGTTACCCTGTGATCGACTAGTATGATCAGGCCTTTCTTCTCTTTTGTTTCTAACTGATAAGTCCCCAGTTTATAGTACCAACTAACAACAAGAATTTTTGCTATCTACCTTTTATAAAACCATGTTGTATTTTATTCCAATTACCATTTACCTCTGTCTGTAACTAGTCTCTCTTTCAAAATTTGTTTTAAGACCTTGCATACAATTGAGGTCAGACTAGCAGTCCTTTAGTTTCCCAGGTCACCTTTTTTCCCTCCCTTTTCTTAAATATAGATATATTTACAATTCTCCAGTCATAGAGTACGACCCCTGAGTTTACGGATTATTTAAGTCCTTGCTATTGGGCTTATAACTTAATGCACAAGATAGACGCATAGACTTTAAGGTCAAGAAGAGACCATATGATCATCTAGTCTGACCTCCTGCACAGCTCAAGCCAAGAATCTCACCCACCCACTCCTGTATCAAACCTGTGTCTGGGCATTGTCCTCAAATCATGGTTTAAAGACTTGAAGATGCAGAGATCTTCCAGCAAGTGACCGGGCCCCACACTGCAGAGGAAGGCGGAAAACCCCAGGGCGTTCTACCAGTCTGCCCTGGAGGAAATTCCTTCCCGACCCAAATATGGTGATCAGCTAAACCCTGAGCATGCGGCAGACTCACCAGCCAGACACCCAGGAAAGATTCTCTGTAGTAACTCAGATCCACCCCATCTAACATCCCATCACAGGCCATAGGGCATAATTACTGCTAATCATCAAAGCCAATTAATTGCCAAAATTAGGCTAACCCATCATCCATCTCTCCATAAACTTATCAAGCTTGTCTTTGAAGCCAGATGCGTCTTTGCCCCACTTCTCCCTTGGAAGGCGCTCTAGAACTTCACTCCTCTGTGGTTAAAACTTGTCTAATTCGGGTCTAGTTCCTTAAATTTTTGGTGGAGATTATCCAGGCTCCTGATTTGGCCCATTAAGCTGTTTGAGTTTGGCTGAAAATTAAAGCAAAGTTTTGTTTAGGTGTTGTACCATACGTAGATAGGGCTGGGGGATGAGGGTTTGGGGTGCAGATGGGGTTAGGGGTTGTTATAAATGTGTATGGGTAGGGTTTTGTGGCCTGCCTTGTGCAGGAGGTCAGACTAGATGATCATATTGGTCCCTTCTGACCTATGAGTCTATGAGAGCTGGACATGCCAGCTGCTTCTGGGAGCTGGGCAAAGCTGGGCAGGCAACTTGCCTGCCCCGCTGTGCAACTCATCAGATTTTTAACGGCTCAGTCAGCGGTGCTGACTGGAGCCACCAGGGTCCTTTTCTGACTGGGTATTCTGGTCAAAAACCGGACACCTGGCAACCTTCACATGCAGTGACTAAATAAATTCATAAATTGGCAACTCTTGAAAGGTATGTCTGAGGTTTTTCTCCTCCTAGGTTCCTCTTTATATCCACAGAGAAATTTAGCATAAACTGTCCACTTAATGTGTCTCTGCACAGAACAGTGCTATAGAAAATGATTAAGCAGCTTATACCACTAGCCTGTCAGTGCACAGTCCAAATGGCTGTAGACCTGCAGTAGAAATTCACTATCCAGGGAAGAAACCTTCCAAATATGGAATAACTGTAAAACCACTTGAGCTGGCCCTTCTGCATGCAGTGCGTTTTAGAGTGAGGGAAGACTCTGCCTTTGAGAAGCTCTTCCAGTCTTCCACAATTTCAGCTTCCACTTGGGTGGAGGACAGTCCTTTGTCCATTCAGGAAAGTCATGGATTGTTTTAGTGGAGGGGGATAGCTCAGTGATTTGAGCATTGGCCTGCTAAACCCAGGGTTGTGAGTTCAATGCTTGAGGGGGCTACTTAGGGATCTGGGGCAAAATCAATACTTGGTCCTGCTAGTGAAGGCAGGGGGCTAGACTCAATGACTCTTCAAGCTCCCTTCCAGTTCTATGGGATTAGGTATATCTCCGTATACATATATAATATCTCGGTTAGTAATACCTGATTAAAATGCTGGAATCAGACAGATATAGAGGACTATTATGGCTTCTTCCTTGCATGACAAGTAGGACTGAATCCTAAATAATATGCTAGAGAGCAGATTCTAAGTTAAGAGAGCCTCTCACTAAACAGAGAGCATGCATCTGTTAAATGTTTCTGGGGGTGTTTTTAATGCTGCCTGTTTTCAACATGATGTTTCAAAAGTCCAAATACAAATTAATGTATTTGACATGTACTAGAACAAATTGTGGATTTTCCCCCCCATTTTCCAAAGGGGAAATACCCTGCATTAGCTGATCAATATTATTTTATCATGGGCTATGGTAATATAGCTTTGGTTGAGATTATGCAGGATATTGCTACTTTTGACCAGTTTGGTCTTGAAATCAAAGCTACATTTAAAAAAAAAAAAAGGGTGGAGGAGGGAAAAAACCCCCTCTAGTATTAAAAATATTTTTTTCACAAATATTGACAGCACATGTTCTATATCCTGGAACTAAAATTTTTTGGTCCTGGTTTTTGCCATTTTCTTAAACAAAAGAGAGCTTCCATAATCGGAGCTAATTCATGCCAAATATTTTTTTTTGTTGTAAAATCCTTTGACATCTTAGTTATTGTGACATCATTCATGCCCTTTTCAATGGTACTAATTTTCTTGGGTGATCCCTTGGAGAAAGTTGTCAATGATTCATCCAAACCAAATAACTTGCTTTTCCATTCAGCTGTGTTACGAGGGATGAAAAAATCTTTGTACTAAAAGTACAGATGTATGCTGAATCACAGTGAATCTTTCTGGTTGGTTTGTTCTTTTGGAGCCAGGAAGTATTTTTCCAAACTTGCAAGGCTGAGGTAAACCTGATCCTTCGAAATGTAGCAGATTCTATAAATTTACCATTTTATTATTTTTTGACCTTAAGGAGAGAATTTTTTTTTCCTTCTTGATCAGTGCCACCTTAAAAGCATTCCAAATATTATATTAAAAAGTGGGTTAGTTTGCAGGGTGCCAATTATACAATTAAGAGATTTTTCCTTCTCTACTTTTTTTTTTATACCAGATAATTTGTATTTTGCAGTAAATAAATAAATATATATCCAGGCATACAGGAGCTATAGTCTCAGTACCTCCATCAGATCATCATCCTTGTATTTTCTTCTGGTTTTATAATATCCATGAAGCAAGGTGAAATTCTATCTTTGTTCAGATGGTGACCCTGCTCCTGCAAACTGATCCTTTCATAACTATTAACTTAAGGCTTTCTGCAGAAGTAATGGCCTGTCCACACATACAGATCAGCTTGGAGGAATAGGATAATTGTCTGTTACAAACCAGATTCAGAACAGAAAATATGCCTTGACTCATTTTAGAAGTGGCTTCAGTCTACCTTTTTGTGCTTCTGTTCTCAAAAATCCTATCTTCCTTTCCCCATCAGATATAGTTCTCGTTCTCATTCTACACATAATGGGAAATTTTACCTATTCATACCTGGCATTTGACATTCCCTGTTCATCCAAGACACTGATCTGAATGGTCCAGATGAAGAGAGAGGGTGATTTCATTGTCTGGGTGACATATCTCTGAAAATACGCTTACAGAATAGTTCTCACCACATAATCTGGTAATTGTATCATTGTTGGTGTGTAGTTGTGTTGCAGTAGTGCTTAAGGTTCCAAATCATGGATCAGGATCCCACTGTGTTACAAATTCATAACAAAGACATGGTTCCTAATCTGAGGAGCATAATTAGCTAAATCAAAAACACTTGTATCATCTCCAGGTCTGCCCATCTCAGTGCTCTTTTTTTAAAGATGCCTAAACTGGGTGTGTTTGTTTTTTGTTTTGTTTTTTTTAAATTCAGTGTTTAAGCCTTCTGTTCCAAAATGAGGATCTGCTTTCTCTAGTGTGACTGGAAATTATCTCATCTATTGATTTCAGCTGAGGCTGTTCTGTTTATGTAAGCAAATGTGATAATCACTAAATGCTCAACAGAGCATTTCCGTGAGTGTGCTGTACACTCTGAAAGTGGGAGTAGAAGATGATAGGCTTACCTAACTTTTTCATTTGGACACCTACCATCTTTGGATGTTAATGTAACATACATATAAGGCTTCAGTGCTAAATATAATGCATCTGTATTTTTTGTAGCATCTTTAATAAAAAAACTGTCATGACGTGCTTTGCAGAGTAAATAATTTGAAATTTAAAAAGTTAAAGGGCAGAAAGAACCAGTGGGAGATGGCATGATTGCATGTTTTTATATTGATAACCATCACTGTCCTGTGAGCATATATAACCTGTTTTTTATTCAGAGTTCTGAACACCTGTAACTCCCAGTGATTCCAGCCAGAGTTGTTGGTGCTCAGCACTCTTGGAAAATCAGACCCAGGTGACTCTTCCTGATTAGTGAATGTTGTAAAGATTGATTGATTGATTACAGGTCTGCAGGATTTGGGAGAGATTATGTTGGTCTGATACCCTGCTGGGTTTGATATCCCTATCCTGGCCAAAGAAAAAGCTTTAAAAAAACAAACAAACCAACCTGTAACTTTCCACCTACAGCATACTGAAGCGGTCAGTAGACTGGGTCATAGCCGGTCAGGCCTAGTGGTCAGAGTCTGAATTCCAGAGCCAAAGATTGAGACAGAGTCAGAAGTCAGAGCTGAGGGTCAGAAGTGGATTACCAGGAGTCAGGGAAGGCAGGAGCAAGGCTAGGACAGGACAGGAACAAGGCTGGGTGCAGGGTAGGATCTGGGCTGGAGCCTGGAGAAGCAAGCAGGGCTTGCAGAGCCGAGCACAGGGAGGCAGAGCGTGCATGGGCATGTGTATTGAGCAGCTAGCATCAGGCAGGTTCATCCATCAGGCACGCTGCCTGACTTGTTAAGGTGTCAGGAGTACTGAGCAGGCGCAGCTGCAGGGCCTTGCTCCTGACAAGCACGGGAAAATCTGATGGTATCTGACTTCATTTGCAGCTGTGTGGGACATGTGGAGAGAGGAGCCCCGTTTTCAGAAATAGTGTTGAGCAGTCTTGTTACAACAGGGTGAACGACAACACACATTCTCCATACATTTCTTTGGAAGAAAAAATGTAAAGCCATGTCTGTAAGAATGAATTGAAGATTGATATGGATCAATGACTGTAGAAATGTGTTTCTGTTTTTAAAAAGAATAGGCTGTAATACTAGCCCTTGCAAATAATGTTATAATCCAAGTTTTTGGTGAATACTAATATACTGGAGCAAAACCCAGGGCTTCTTGAGAAATATATTCACACAAAGTACAGTAAAGAAGAGTTCTCCAGGAAAGAGCCAAATAGTCGTGTTGCATGTGGAATTTTTGTGCCCAATTTACAAGATACACAATTTAAAAAAAACATTAGGGGGAGGGGGATGACATACTCCACATGGAGAAAAGTTATTAGAGTAAAGAAACAGCTCTAGAAGAGACTTAGTTGGGTTCATTTCATCTTTGAGTTTATAGGATCATCAGCAGTTATTTTACTAACAGCCATAAAAAAAGTTGAGAGAAAAGTATTTATTTTTTTAATCACAGCTATGCAAAATAGGCATAGAGGATTTTAAAGTAATAAAGCGAACCTTTATAAATTAGCATGGAGGCAGCATTGATTCCCCCCCTTTCCCCCCAGTTCCCAAAATAAAGATGGTTAACGCAGCAACTAAACAAACCTTCTGTTGGCAAATACTAGAAGCCCCCAACAGGAAACTTAATGCGTTCCATCTGAGATGTTTGTGGAGAAAACTTGGTGTCTGCTGGTGGGATAAAATAAGTAATGCTGATGTGTTACAAAGAACACAGGTCAACAAACTGTAAACAATGATTTAAAAAAGAAAGCTCAAGTGGTTTGGGCATGTTGTATGGAAATTTTATCCTGTCTTGTTTTAAGTTCTAACTGTTAAAATTCCACCAGTCCAAGTAAAATATTATCTTATTTATCTAGCTTTTGAAGAAGTTAAATCAGGTTCATTCACAGAACAAAGTGTAGTTTTGTAAAGGTGAGAATATGGTTACTTTTTTTCTCTTGTAAAATGGAGAAATGAAAAGGTTCTTTTTATGGGGGGAGGAGTTGGTCAGTCTCCTTGAATTAAATGTTTAATTTTCCGTCCTTCTGCCCATTTTCTGCTGCTCCATAGATGGAAGATTGGCAAGAAGTGTGTGAAACACTTTGTTTCATTCTAATCAAGTTTTAAGGCTTTCATGTTTTTGCAAAGCTATTGTTTCCTTCATCATTTAACACCAAGAGCAAATGGACCCAGAGAATTCTGAGGTGAGGAAAATAGGCAGAGTACGACTAATCTTCCATCTCTTTTTCCCTTTTCTCAAGAGCTTTCCATCTCCGTTTTGTTCTTTTCCCTGCTTTCACACAACCTGCAGGAGGAAAAGCACTCAGCAGACTGTGAGCCTCTCTGTTCGCCAAACCTCCCCACTTGTTACTCTGGTGCACTTCTCAAGTGTACCTTATTTTGGGAGATGCCACTTACTTCAGCCCCAGAATTACATTATATGCTACACAAATTTGGTGTCCTCTTACCTTTATTGTTAAATTCAGTTTTATAACCATTTTCAATAGATAACTTCATTAAATGAATGAATCCCACAGCATTCTAAGTTTCCTAATGATTAATTTTTGTGTGCTCCTAATTTTTGGTCTTTCACACGTTGCAGTCCACATTTGGGCCTTGGCAGATTCAGTGATCTCGCTTGGATCCATGCCAGGACGTACTTGCTGCTGTGAGCTGCTGCTTTCTCCTGTCAGTCAGAATTGGAAACACATAGGTTAAGGGAAAACAGGAAAATTCTCAATATGGGGAGATGGAGTCATGTGGGCTGGTTCTGTGCAAGTGTCCTAACCGGCCCAGGTCTCCCAGTGTTCCCATCCTCTCCTTAATTCAGGAAATTAGACTGTCATGGCCATTTAAAAAACCTTGGAGTGTTCTCATGGTTAAATGTGAGGGGAGAGTGCAAGAGGAACATCTAGAGGAAGATCTACCATGTCTGTATTCAAATTATGAAATTAACAGCATTGAGAGAAATCAAATTCTTTATAGGCCAGGGAGAAGAAATAGTCAGACTGGAGTGTGAAAATTAGCTGTTGGGGAGGGGGATGTTGTTTCAGACAGCAAGAGTGGCAGAAGAGAAAATTCTTTTGCACTAGCAGTGATGAAATAGTGTGAAGGGTTACTTATAAGAATTACCAAAAACTCTAACTTTGCTGCTGCCTTCAACAGCTAATGTTGTGTGTCTCTGCTTTCTTTGGTCTGAGGTGGGGTTTGGGTCATGCAACGGCTGGTGGAAAAAGTCCCTAAATGCTAAGCTTCTAGGGTACTGGAAGGCAACCATGCAAAGGATAGGGTGTATGAATCAATAACCTTATGCTTAAAGGATAAAGGAAATCAGAAACTGTGATTCACTTGTTTTTGATGCTAATTGGCTTTAAGGTAAAAACAAATAAAGTGGGATGAAATGTGTTTGTGTTTGCCTGATGAAAGGCTTGGTATTTTAATACACTGGAGAAATTATTAATGAATTGTTAATTCTTATGCAAAAATTACCCTTGGAAAGGTCAATATCTTTGGATTATCTACCATGTAAACACTGGCTGGCTACATAAGGTAACTGCTAGACTTAACAAAAAAAGCAAGTTGCAAGTTTTCTGTTTATGAATGGATATTCTTTATTTATCATGGGATCTATTGTCTTTCTGTTAACTCTTCTCTAAGAATGTGTGTATCCTGTTAATATTTGTGAACACTGAAAAGTGTGCTAACCACCTCACAAGCAAATAAAACACCTTTTGTGCCCATAGGAGTTTACAGTTTAATTACAGAACTGGAAACGTCAAAATGGGACCGTCAAATAGGGTGGTCTGGAGAGCTAAGGAAAAGTGAGCACTAGTATTACAAATATCTTGTTATGCAGATAGGTATGTTTTTATGTCTTAAAATTACCAAGGTGTAAACTTTTTTTTTAACTTTAATTTTAAAAGTATGTTTTTGGAGGGGAGAGTGGAGTTGGGGTTACATGAGAGGGGGAGAAGATAGGTATGTTAAAGCACAGAATGGATATGGATGGGTATGGATAGGCATGGAGAAGGCAGAAGGACAAGTTAAGGAGCAGACACTCCATAGGAGACATGGTGGGGACAAAGGCCCTGTTCCTATAGTGAGCACCATAAGTGTGGACCCCAGCATCTATGCTGAGCCCCACTGACTTCATTTAAACTTTGAAGTCATTTAAACATTTCTTTATCCTCAACTTCCTATCATTTTGCTTAAGAGGTTAATAGAATTTGTAACTTTGTATTTTAATGATACCCCATTAGAAAAGAAGAATTATAGTTTAAGTAATTGTTAAAACATTAAAGTATGCTGGTAATATGAAGAATGTTAGAGCAAGACTTTGTTATTGTAGACCATTCATTGTAAATAAATAAATGGGAAAAAACCCCAAACAAAAAATCAAGTCACCTATATCAGACTTGATTTAAAATACTGCTCCTTTGTTTCCTTTATTGCAGATACCCACTGCAACCTAATGCTAGTTAAAGGCCTGGTGAACAGATAAGCTTTGCATGATGCCCTAGAGTTTGCCAAATTTATAGTTTGACAGACTTCCTGGGGAAAGCTGGTTTGGGGGCAAGGTTCCTCAGTTGAGAAGTCCCTGATGGCACTTTTGGAGAGTACCTCTGCAGGAACCAATAGCAACGATCCACCCACCAGCTGAAGCATTTTCTGGGAACATTTATAGATAACATCTGTCAACTGATGTCCGCTGGCTTAATTTTTTTACCGTGTGGCTCTTTGTTTAATTTTTATTGCTTTATTTTTATTACATTTGGTTCTAAAGGACACATCTTTTTTTTCCCTGTATGGCTGTAAAATGAGTTAAACTTAAATTCACTGCTTGTCTGTGGCTGAATATTACAGGTATGTCCAGAAAGCAAAACATGTCTGCTGTGCTGCTGAATGATCCACACACCTCCTAACATTACACTGATTTTAAATGGAATAACGATGCAGCAGTGAAACCTGGAGAAACTAAAAATAATTTAAAATGATTTAATGCAACTCATAAAGGGAAATGAATACAAACCAACCCAATGTATTCCTGTGACAATCTGATAACAGGCACAGTCTCTTAACTGGCCTGTGTATTTCCAGTGGGGTGTGCTAAATGAAAGAAGATTCTACTGCCTCATGGTTAAGAAAGCAAAAAAAATCTCCCTTTCGTGTGTGTGTAATACAGTGAACCTACATTTTGTTGGCTGATCTCATGAAGAATAGTATCTGTTTCTTAAACTCTTTTTAGCTGAGATTGTTTCAGTCCCTTTAGTATTTATCTGTTATTTCAAGAGGGGGTTCATTGGATATGAAAAATTACTTTTCACAAGAGAATAATCTCCTGTTTATACATATTTGTATAACAGGAAACTATTCTTTTGGGAAAATATCTTGACTATTCTCTTGGTTAAAGTAACTGCATACGGAATCCGTATGCAGCCACACATGATACTGTTATAGATACACAATAGGATTTGGTTATGTATCACAGAATGACATTTTTTTGTCACTAAAGTGGTTTCTTTCTTATATGTAACAATGAGCCTAATTCCTAAAAGTGAAAGGGATAACTGCCATTCATGCCATAAACTTATGGGTCCAGATTCTCAGCTGCAGCTGATGTAAAACCTATGAAGCTGTTGATTTACATCTGCTGAGGATCTGACCTATGATGCAGAGAATGCTTGTGTAAAAGTTTGCCAAGGTGCTGTTCATAATTTCAAAATATTTAATCATGTTGTTCAAAATTACCCCTTCAAATGTTGAATTTGGGGGAAAAAACTGATGAGGAAATATTTTAAACTGGTATGTACTGGTTTGAAGGATTGCTTATGGGAGCAGAGGTTAACTTGCATTTCCCCTTTCCATCTACATCATTTTAAATGGGCAGGGGGTTGTGGGTATTCTTCCTCCATCATGTTTGCTTTCAGGTACACAGTTCATATGCCCTGTACAAGTAAGAAGGAATTATTTTTAGGAATATCTCTTGGGGAATTGATCATGTCCACTCCTCCATAAGCTGTACATGTTAGTGACACTGAACCTGAGGGCAGCTGGATGCAGCCTGCTCCTTCATTCAATCTTGGGGAGTTAGCAGAGAGCAATGTGGTCGTGTTAGTGTGCTCTCTCTATCATGTCTCTAGCTTTTGTTGGCACATAGAGTCAAAATGTACATGCTCCCACTGAATTACTGTTATCTTCTCTCCTCTCACTCTACACAATTTTATCTGTCTCTTTCCAGTCATCTCTGTGTATATCTTCTCACTCTCTTTTCTGAATTTATCTCAATATCTCCAGTTTTCCTCCCTCTTCCAGCATTGTGCTGCTGGTTCAGGACATTGTTATTGCTCTTAAGAAAGTGCTTGGTTATGTCTGCTTCATGCTGCCACAGCATTTCCTTCTGCTATCATTGGGCAATTATTGTGGGCAAGAACATCAGTACAGGTGTGAATTTCCTTGAAGAAAATTACTCAAAAATGCTGAGTAGTTGGGGAAAATGCCAGATGTATGTGAGCATGCACAGAATGTAAATATCTTGAAATGCAAGGATGCTGGTATGATATTTAATTGAAAAAAAAAGAAAAGAAATATGTTTCTTATACAGAAGAGAATATGGGGTGAAATTCTTTGAAACCCAATGCAAGGCCCTCAAGTTGGTTCCCATGGCAAGACTGTGGGGAGAGGAAAAAAGTGGGTGGAGAAACAATAAAGGCAGGTCGATTTGAACACGCATGTGTTGCAGAGAGGGTCTTTATGCAAGCACATTATGCCAGTACCGAAAGGGACACGGTTCTACAATTCCATTGATTCAGTGCCCAGGACCTGTGTTGAAAGGGTTGCAGAATTTCTGCAGTTGCCGTGTCAGCCTATTGGCTGGAATAGTAGCTGTAAGAGGGGTCATGCTGCAGTCTGTCAGCCTGCACAGATGAGGGCAATGGATTTTTATCTCTGCAATCTGCTAACTCAGAGCACATCTGCCTGTTACCAAAGTTTTTTGGTTATTTTGACACTTATGAATATCACCATTAAAGAATAAGGACTTTGCACAAAAAGGTCAAATTTTAGGCTTCTACTAATTTTAATTTTATGCTGTCAATGTTGATCACTAAGAGGTCTGTCTGGTTATCTACACATAAGTATGCTCTGTAAAATTCAATGGTCCCATGTATCCCGGGTAACATTAAAATCTCTGTGTAGGCTGGGGAGGAGAGCTGCAGTCATGATTTATCGATAATATTTGACACACCATTTGTAGGAACATACTGATGTAACTTAAATACCTGGTTTTGGTTAATAGGAAGATAATACATTGTTTTATAGCATATACCCATTTCACAGTAAAACTCATATGCAATGAGGAAATTGCATTTCATAGATTCAAAGGCCAGAAGGTGTGAACTTCTGTATAACACAGACCATAGAACTTCCCTAACATAATTCCTAGAGCAGATCTTTTTAGAAAATCATGGAGTCTTGATTTAAAAATTGTCAGTGAAGACCCTTGGGAAATTGCTCCAGTGGTTAATTATTCTCACTGTCAAAAATGCATGCCTTATTTCCAATCTGAATTTGTCTAGTTTCAAATTCCAGCCATTGGATTGTGTTATATCTTTCTCTGCTAGATTGAAGACCCCATTATTAAATATTTGTTCCCCATGTAGATACTTACAGACTGTAATCAAGTCACCCTTTAACCTTCTCTTTAAGCTAAGTAGATTGACTTCTTTGAGTATCACTACGTTATCTAATCCTTATAATTCTTGTGGCTTTTTTCTTTAAATCCTCTCCAATTTATCAACATCTTTCTTGAATGGTGGGCACCAGAGTGGGACACAGTATTCCAGCAGCAGTCACACCAGTGCCAAATACAGACCAACAATAACCTCTCTACTTTTACTTGGGATTCCTCTAATTTTACTTGGGTTTATGCATTCAAGGATCATATTTGCTCTGTTGCCGGTAACATCACACTGGGAGCTCATATTGAGCTGATTATCCACCAGCATGATCCCCAAATCTTTTTCAGAGTCACTGTTTCCCAAGGTAGAGTCCCCCATTCTTTGGTCATAGATGTGTATATTTACATTTAGCCATATTAAAACACATACTGTCTGCTTGCATTGAATTGGTGACCTGTCCTTTTCCTTATTTACCCTTCCCTTTTTTTTTTTTTTTTTTTGTTTCATCTACAAACTTTAGCAGTGATTATTTTGTTTTCTTCAAGGTCGTTGATAAAAATCTTAAATAGTATAGGGCTAAGAATTGATTGCTCTGGGACCTCACTGGAAATACACCTGCTTGGTGGTGTTTCCCCATTTAACGTTACATTTTGAGACCTATCAATTAGCCAATTTTCAATCTATTTAACGTGCCATTTAATTTTATATTGTTTTTAATGTTGTGCAGGCATGGGGTACATAATACCAAGTCAAACACCTTACAGAAATCTAAGTATATTATGTCAGCTCTACTGCCTTTATCAACCAAACTTATAATCTCATCCAAAAAAGAAAAAAAAATTTGTTAGACAGGATCTATTTTCCATAAGCCCATGTTGATTGACATTAATTACATTTAAAAAAAATCAAATGAGGATAATTAATTGAGTCCCCTATCAGTCACTCCATTATCTTGTCCAGGATTGAGGTCAGGCTGACAGGCCTAAAATTACCCAAGATCATTCCATTTATTGTTTTTAAAAATTGGCACATTTCTTCCAGTCGTCTGGTGCTCCAACGCTAGTGCTCCAACACTTATTGAAAATTAATATTAATGATTCAGCAAGCTCTTCAGCCAGCTCTTCTAAAACTCTTGGATGCAAGTACTCTAGACCTGCTGATTTAAAAATGTGTGACTTTAGTAGCTTCTGTTTAACATCCTTCAGAGATACTATTGGAATCAAGAGTGTTATCATTATCATATGAGACCATATGATCTCTTTTCCCCAAATACAGAACAGAAACACTTTTTGAATGCTTCTGCCTTTTCTTAAGTATTAATGATAATTCCACCATTTCCGTATTATAGTGGATCAATACCCATTGTCAGGATTCTTTTTGTTCCTGATATATTTAAAAAACTCCTTTATTATTGTCCTTAACTCTGCTGGCCATAGATATCTCCTCGTCTTTGCTTCCCTTATCAGTTTTCTACAGTGCCTAACTTCTGATTTATATTCATTACTATCAACTTCCTCTTTCGTCCAGTTGTTATATACTGTTTTTTTATGTTTATAGCTGCCTTCACTTCTACTCTAAACCATGTTGCTTTTTTAACGAACATGACTTTCTTCCTCAATTGTTGGAATGTGTTTTTTTGAACATCTAGAAGGGTGGTGTTAAATTATTCCTAATGATCATTGCACTATTATTGTTTACATTTTCTTGGCACAGACCATCACTTTGTAACAAATTCAAGAGAAGGCAAGGGTAGCAAAAGGATTCTTTCTCAAAGTATTTTTACCTCTCTGGCCAGAACCCACCTGCAATTATCAGATACTCTGTTGTATAAAATATAACTACTAACAATATTTGTACAAAACTAATTGGTAGTTTATTATAGTTTTTTTTTAAACCTAGTAACAATCTTAATAATAATGTTTAATCTTTTATTTATTGCAAGTACTATACAAGCAGTACAAGTTTATTCTCTTAGTACCGCAGTGAAATAGGTATGCCAATATCATATCCTTTTTACAGAGTGATAAGTAGTGCAGACACGCAGCAAGTCAGTAGCAGCCTTGATTAGAACTCAAGACCTTCTGACATCCAGCAATGCATTTGTTTCTCTAGACTATGCTGTGTTCTAGTTGCTAATGATTGTAATGCCATCTATTTGTGGATTTTAGCAGTCATATTTAAAACTTGAGATTAATTGAACAATTTTGTCTTGTAGAAGCAATTGCTAAATTGTAGTAGGCAACCGAGCCTTATTGTATAACTGCAATACAGTCCAGGGAACAATTTAGGATTTGAATTTTATATACTAGTAACTGCAAAGTGTATAGATATTGATTTTTTTTTTTCTTCTTGTGACCTAATCAGAGTGCCTGTGGCAATATCTGATCTATATTGCTTTCACCAAGAATTGTCTTGGGACTACAGTAAGGGTGGTTTTATTTATTTATATTTTTAATCTTAATTAGTAATCATAGCTATGTTAAGTAGACTTGCTGGAAATGAGGTGATGTTGTACAGTATAGTTTTAGCAATTCTTGTTAGAGTAAACTTACTAGTAAAATCTCTAAAGATGAGATCCCAAACTGTGTGCTAAAGGCAATATAACTTGAAGAAATGGTGTGGGGGTTGAATAATTAGATAGGGCTAGATCTGCTAAAGGAATTAGATGCCTAATGCCACTTCAAGCTCCATTATTTCAACATTTAGGTATAACTGAGATCCTCAAAAACCTTCTTAGCTTCCACTTAACCCTGTAGGTGTCTGCATTTATACTGTTAAAGTCCCCTAATTTTCTGCCTCTGAGCATGCGTACAGCTGCCTCAGTCTTGGCACCCACATGCCTATCTCACACCTAAGCCCCACCCTTCTCCTCAGCATTCCTAATAGCTAGTTTAGGTAGCTCCCTGCTTAGAATGCTGACTTTTGTGGATCTTATGGGGAGAGAGAGGCGCATCATTGTATAGCGAGCCTAGGCACCTAACTCAGGTCTGTGGATTCCACTGGGTGGCAAGATCCCAGATTCGCACAGGTATTTGTGTCCTATTCATATGTCATGTAATATACACTTGAAAACCCCATCAGTTACATGTACAAATGTTCATGGTTGAAAAGTTCCCAGGTGAATGCTTGCAAGTGCATTGTTGCAGACACACAAGAGTCTGTGTTGAAGCCTTTGAATTTTAGACCCATGATTGTTTTATCTGAAGGCTAAAGTAAAATAAAGTAGTTCTTAAACCAATTAGTTATCCTCAACTTCTGCCTACTTTTTTCCAGCAATATAGCTGATAATTGAGCATTGTGCTAAATGTTTTTAACTAGAGCTTTGATCACTTTCTGTTTTAGTAATACTTTTTAGTATAAGAATTTTTCCTTTATGCTTTGCTCCCCCAAATTATAAACTGGCAGAGAATGCTAGTTTTTCCAGAGCATGGGTTTATAAGGGCCAGATGGCAAGTATCATCTTCGGTGTAATTCAAGAACACAACAAAAAGGAAACATAATATCAGTGTAATCTAGTTAGAATTTAAGTGAATCCGAACCTGTCAATTTATACGTATGGTAAGTGGGCATTGCCACTAGCTTACAATAGTGTTAACCTTTATAAGTAGCAATGTCCATCATATTCGGAGCTGAAATACCAGTTTTTACTTCTGGTATACGGAAAGGCTGAGCTCTTGCTTAAATATCTCATAAATTTTAGGATTGGAATAAATCTTCTTATGAGGCTGGTTTTCAAATATAGAACAAATTAAAGGCAGTTCTGGCTCTCGTTTTCTTTATTACTTTTGTTTAAACTCTCTTGATCAATCATCCATTAGGGGGTATGAAACCTGCTATGGAATCAATCTCCCAGTACCCCACATTTCTTTCCTGTGTCGAAGTATGGCTGCAGACCTTTTGGGTATGTCTATTCTGCAATTAAAAACCCATAGCTGGCCTATGCCAGCTGACTCTGGCTCCTGGGGCTCAGGCTCTGAGGCTGATTAATTGCTGTTTAGACATTCAGGCTTGGGTTGGAGCCCAGGCTTTAAGACCCTGTGAGGTGGGAGGGTCCCAGAGCTCGGGTGGCCAGGGCCAGCTTTAGCAAGTGCGGGGCCCGATTCGTGGGGCTTGTACTCACCGGGCAGCGCGCAGAGCCTTCGGTGGTACTTCGGATTGCTGCTCCGGCCGGGATAGCGGGGCCGCGGTGCTTGCTGTGCTCAGGGCGGGGGGAGGTGTGGGGCTTGCCGTGCTCCAGCTGGAGGAGGAGGGGGGCGGGCTTGCTGCGTTCTGGACGGGGGCGCGGGGCCCTCTTAGGCACGGGGCCCGATTCAGGGGAATGGGGGAATCGGCCTAAAGCCAGCACTGCAGTTGGCAGCCTGAGCTGGAATGTCTATACTGCAACAGCCACGCAGCTGGAGCTCCATGAGCCCGAGTCAGCTGGCATGGGCCAGCTGCGGATGGCTAATTACGGTGTAGGCATACCCTGTGACCTATATTGTGAGCTCTAACCCCCAGAGGATTCTTGTCATTTACAGTTCTCAGGCCTTTTCAAAATTAGGAAAAATTTGCTGTATGTCTTCTAATCTATTGCAGATAGGAACACTGAAATATTAGAAACATTTACAAATAGATACGTCTGTTACCCTTGAAATTTTAGTTGGGGTGACTGTTGCTAGAAAGTTCCAGGGTACTCTTGTATCAGGTGAACAGGTCAATATGTCATAAATTGAGGGAGAGAGAGATGGGCAAAGAAAGGTGTTTTGTTTTATTCATTTTAAAGCATTAGGTACTTTGCTTTCTGGCTTATTAGTAGAATTAATTGAAACATTAGTTTTCACTTTGCAAAACTGAAAACTCTTGAACTTCAATAAGAAAATATTTCTGTTACAAGCCACTCTCATTGCCATTTTCACATCTTCACATTATAAAATGTTCATTTTTTGAACTGAGATTTTCAGTGCTTGGTCTTTTCCCAAATCAACACTTAAAAAAAAAAAATGTAAGAAATTTCTGCAGCAATTTAAATAATCATCTAGTGGTAGGATATAATTTTATTTGAGACAGGACTACAGCAAAAACAACTCAAATATAAAACTTGGACATAAATCTCTTCTAGTACTTCGGTGACTTTCTGTTCCAAATGGTGAAATTTTTAAAGTGATTGAAAAATTATGTGTGAGCATACTTCATTGGTATCCAAGATTATAGCAGAGCCCAGAATTGATTTGTCAGCCCAGAACTTGATGAGTCACACCGTATCAGCCTAGCTCACAGTGTGCTGGATTTCATTAATGCAAAGACTAAGCAAAAATATGAGGGCACTAGCATGAGATTTTTGCTGCCTTACTGCCAGCATCCACGTCTGTGAGGTGTGTGCTTTAGCTAATTGAGAGGAGGACTGGGAATTTTATACTAGGAAGGCTTCCTCTTGCTGCAACCAGTTATGTATGCTCCATGGGCTGCCTGATGCCGAAAGTATCCTAGTACAGTGTTTGGTCTGAAGCATGAGGTGCTTCATTATAGGATTAGTAGTGCTATGCTGGTGACTTCATACCCACATGAGGAAGACAAAATGACAGACTGCAGTGGCTCAGTCAGTGACAAAGTATAGTTGCCAACATGAAACAGTGCGTCAGGGACAACTCTAATAAATTGATTGTCTGGGGCAGTGGTTTCAACCTTTCCAGACTACTGTACTCCTTTCAGGGGTCTGATCTATCTTGTGTACCCCAAGTTTCATCTCACTTAAAAACTACTTGTTTACAAAATCAGACATAAAAATACAAAAGCGTCACAGCCACACTATTACTGAAAAAGCGCTTGCTTTCTCATTTTTACCATATAATGATAAAATAAGTCTATTAGAATATAAATATCATACTTACATTTCAATGTAATACTTAAGGCTGTTTTTCACTTGAGTCTTGTCTGAAGCCAGAGCCCCAGGTGGCAGGGCTTGAAGCCTGAGCCCCACCGTCTTTACCTGAAGCATGTAACTTAGCTTCCCAGGGCGCCCTGTGGCATGGGGCCCCAGGCAGTTGCCCTGCTTGCCACACCTAAAGCTGGCTCTGCACTTGCGAACCCTATAAACCCATCACAAACCCCAGGTTGAGAAACACTGATTTAGATGAATTGAGTTTCCCCTGGAAGACCTCTCTGAACCACTGGTCTGGAGCACTAACAGGCCCCTCTGCTATTGGACATGGGCATTTTAGGTAATTGCAGTTGTTTTCTTAAAAGCAAGAGAGAGAATCCAGTTTTCACTAAAATATGAATGAAGCCCTGCTTGAAATCCCCAGAGCCACCACTTAAAATAAAATAAAATAAAAAAATCTTGAAAATGTGGTTGCCCAGTCTTCCTTCTATTGTCAAATGACTTGGGACCCACCTCTACTTATTTCTTTTGTCTGCAAAGAGCACAGTCTTAGTGCTCACTCTTCCTCAGCTTCCACTGGAGTCTCATTGCAGGAGATGAGGCTGAGAGGCAGCTAGCAAAGTGGAGCTATTAAATAAAAGGTTATTAAAGCAGCCGGTAGAGATGCCGCTGGGGTCTGACTACAGAAGTATAATAATTCCCTCCTGGTCTCACAGTTCAGTACATTGCCTAGAATTGCATTACGTGGGATAGTTAACCAAAACCAAACAGGACTTTTGGGTACTGTGGCAAAGTAGGTGGCTTTCTGTAATTGTTTCAGAACAGTTTGTTGAGTCATTATATGTAACACACTCGTAGGCTGAGGATGAAGACCCAACATGTTCTATAGTAGAAAAGGCTCATGTCTTAGTAAGCGATAGTTGCTCTTCATGCTTTTCAGGCTGCTGAAGACAGACCCTAAAAAGATCTGGAAACTTTTTTCAAGGTGCCCAACATTACCTAAAGCCCGTCTTTTTAGTGAACAAAGTCTCAAGGAGCTACATAATTTCATTGTATTTAAAAACATTGTTTGTACAAATTGGGTTAGCTGACGTATTGATGGTTACTTTCAGATTAGGACAAATTGTCTTCATTCTTGTCAGCTAAATGTGTCATGATGTTGAATGTGGTTTATCCCTGATCTACTCCTCTCCCCTGCTCTCCCCCCAACTTGAAGGTTTAATCATGATTAGTTGACATGCTGAACACAATTTGTCCTGGTTTTGCTGAGTGCAAAGCCATGATCAGCATTGTATCTGCTAACTCGATTCTCTTCGACAATATTCAAATACAGTAACATTTTGTAGCGAGGACAAGCCCAGTCTGTTGATGAGAGATCTGACTGGAGCCAGGGCCAACGAGAGTGAGGGGGAAGCCAGTACAAATTACCGGGGCCTGGCGGTCCGGAAGGCGGCCTGGCTTCCCCAGCTGTGTTGGCCCTGTTTAGCTGGTCTGCCCTTGCTGGGAGGCTTGAAAAAATTTTTTCACCGGGGCCCAAACCTGCTCTCGGCAGCCCTGATTGGAGCAATAGGTGACGGTAAATAAAATAGTCTGTAAATTACTTCCAGTACCTACCATAGTATGTCTTGGGTGTAAATAAGTTAACTTTCATTTCATACTTTAATTTTTTATTTATATTACTCCACAGTTTTACTTAGATTTACGAATAAACTTGTTTTACTGTTTCAAATCACTCTTTTTCCTTTCTCTGCTGTTTAATTCTAAGAAACAGAAATTATGGGAATAGAACTCTCAAAACATGCTACTGTTACATGAATGAGAACAACCATTAGACTTAAAATCTTACACAAATAAAAGAGGCTTTATTTTGGGAGAAGGGTAATTCATTTAAAATTTTCCTTCCAACCCAAAAAAAAATATGCTACAAATTCCTTTTAGTCTGCTTTTAGATCTGAAGGAGTTGACTCTGACGGTATTCTTCCAACAACTCCTTAAAATGTTCTTGTCAGGCCCTTAGAGAAGCAACACTCGGTTAAGGGTCACCAATAAAATTAAATGCAAATCTTGATACAGATGAAGTACAACAGTAGATTAAGCTGGGAGGAAAAGGGGATCAGGGTAAACTGCAGGCCTTACAATCTGGAGGTACTATTCCTTTGATCTTGTTACTGTCCAAGTCCCTGATTTTTTTAAAAGTACCTTTTGGTTGCACATTTTCTTCCCCAGTTTCTTGTATATCTCTCTTAAATTTCCAGTTTGAAAATTTAATTTTTGTGTGTGCAATGTAATGTATTTGGAATGCTAACATTTAGTCACAGGTCCTCTTCCCTCCATTCAGGGCCAGCTCTACAGTTTTTGATGACCCAAACAGCCTGCCAAATTGCCGCCGCGGATGGCGGGGGCAGTCTTTGTGTCATTAGGGGAGCACGTGCGTTTCCGCGGCGGCAATTTGGAAGCAGCTTCTGTCTTCAGCTGGAAGACGGAAACTGCACCGCGCGGACAGATGAACATAAAAGCTGCCGCCGAATTGTCGCTGCTGCGGAAACGCGTGTGCCACCCTAACAGCACACAGACTGCCCCCACCCTCTGCGGTGGCAATTTAGCACGCTGCTTGGGGACAAAAACACACGGACTGCCGCCCCTTGCAGATTGCCGCCCCAAGCACCTGCTTGGGATGCTGGTGCCTGGAGCAGGCCCTGCCTCCATTCTTCACTTCCAAAAAGAAATATAAAACTTTACAACGTGGCTATATGTAAAAACTTTCACTGTCTTCGGTGGGGTTGAAGCAAGCCATCAGCAGTCATATAGAATTCTGCTTTTGGCTGTGCACCCTTAGAAGTGTTAGCTGAAAATAAAATGTGCATATACAAGGAGGTGTTTTCTTTAAAAGAAAAACAAAAAACATTTTTCATTTTCCTCTAAATGTTCCTGACTCTAAACAATTGCTGTGTACAGGAGAATAGCCTGCAGAGATCTGTGTTTTGAGATATAGGATAACAAAATTGTATCTTAAAATAAAATTACCATTCCAGAACTAAACTCCCTATCAAACCCCTCACCTCCTACGCACACAAGACTCTATGTATTACAAAAATATTCACTTCTTTGCTAAAACTTTTAAACAGAGTTATAGCTTGGTGCTATAAACCTGAAAAATTTGTAATGAAAATAATGGTTTGTAATGGAAATTTGACAGACTAATTATAGTGTTGCTTTAATTGTCTTATTTCAGTTTTGTTCCTCTAACAGCTGTTCGGTTATAGGGATCGGTTTGTTTTTTACTCAGTCCCTGTTGATAATCATCTTAAAATATATCTTAGAGAAGAAATCCTAAAACAAGAAACTTTAAATTTCATGAGACTTTTTTATTTTGCCTCAGCTTGTTTTGACAATAGAGGTGTCTTAGTCTGTTTAGGTTGTAGTCTTTAGATTTGGGCGTTCATACTCCATCCTGATTATATTGCCATGGAGATGTTTCCCATTAAATACAAATTCCTGGTTTATAGCATGTATGATAACTTGATGTGGATTTTTTAGTAAGTAATAGATATAACCTTATAAAATCCCTCTGCTCTGGGTGATCTGTATCATCCTAGTAACTTAGCTATATTTAAGTAGTTACACAGCAAATGGTTGTACATGTGCAATTAATCTGATATTTTGTTTTATAGTACATCATTCACAAACGTGAGAAAAGTAAAAACCAAATTGAGAGCACAAAGATTTGTCTTATCTTATCTTGCAACTATATACCAGTATAGTCATAGTAGTTTCAAATTAAAAACGAGCTGAACCTACTTCAGAAAATACATTTCTTTAGACATACTGAAATTGAGTTTGCATGAAAATCCTATAAATAGAGAATTAGAATAAATAATATTAAGGGAGCAACATATGTCAAGGCTTGAGATTTAGAAATTTAGCTTGTGATTGAATGGTGACTTTCTTGAAGATAAACGGATGTATTAATTTTTAATTTGTCTTTTTGATCTCTAAATTAGCGCAGAAGTTTTACTGGTTAATTTTAAGAAAGCAAGTGTTTGAAAGTTTTGGCAAATACTAACTTGTTGTAATGAACGTATGGTAATGAAAGAAGTTAAGAGGAGAGCTGAATTAGAGTGAATGATTGTTCAGTCATGTGGGTCAGGCTAGCTGCATAGCTTGGTTGTTAGACTGATTGCTCAAATTACATTGCCTCAGGTCCTGCATTTGGTTGGCTGTCTCCTCAGATCTTAACAAGGTTCTGGGAATTTGTTTCTGACAAAGTTTGCTTTGTGTTTTTGCAGGATGCTTCATCTGCAGACATTAGGAAAGCATATCGCAAGCTTTCACTAACTTTACACCCAGACAAGAACAAGGATGAAAATGCAGAAACCCAGTTTAGACAAGTAAGTGACACATGCTATACTATACTTTTTTTTTATGACATAACTTTACTTATTAACATGAAAAATAAATACAGTTTTGATAGCAAAGTAATATTTTAAAATTAGTAATTTTCAAACAGAGCAAAATTATTCCTGTATTAGTTGGATTTAGTGTTGGACAAAGATCATACAAAATGTTCTGAAGCTAGTTCAGTAACTCAGATTAGTATTCAAGTATTTGAATACATTTGATTTATAAGTATTTTAAAATATTTAGATGTATTCCTGTTAACGAAAACAAATGTTTTATTCTTTTCTCTCTGTATAAAAGCATACATACAAATTCCTGTTAAAAGGGAAAGTCTGTTTGTAAGCCTTTTACTACTTTGCCTTTTAATAGAAGTTGGGAAAAAGATCTTCTCATCAGTCTTCATTATAAGTCATTTAATGTAGATATCAATAAAATAATTATCTTAAGTCTTGATCATTTCCCCTTCTGAATCTTGACATTTAGCTGAGCAATAGAGTATGCCTGTCATAGTTCAGCTTTACCAGTCAATGTTCTTCACAAAAGGAAGGCTACTTGCTGTGTGGTGTTATAATTGGAGAACCTTTGGACCTATTGAAGGGACACTATTAACTTAAAAATCACATTCCCAATGGAAATTTTTACCTATATTTGAGACAAATATCACCTCAGACTGAAATATTAGAGAGAGAAAAAAATCTGTTTTTAAGATTCGATTGCTTTGTGCATGGTGCTTTCACTGTTTCCTTTTCATAGTCATATTCCTAATAAAAGCAATGCTTTTATTTTAGTTGGTGGCTATCTATGAGGTTTTAAAGGATGAAGAGAGAAGGAAGAGGTGAGTACACTTTGCATATTTTTTAAATAAACCTTATGGGTGTTAACCCTACAGAATTTATGCACATCCTTAACTTTATGCACTCTGAGTAATCCTATTGACTTCACTGACTCACACAGAATATAGTTAAGCACATATATAAGTCTTTGCACGATTTTGGGGCATAATTTTTATTTAGCTACTATTTAAAATAAATAGAACGTATATAGGTATATGGCACATGTTTCAGTGAGATAAGCTGATTACTTCTTTTGATTCTGAACATTTTTTAAAACAGTTTGTATTTGGAGTGAAATTTTCTCTGCTAGAACAATCTCTCTCTAAAAGATTGGCATTTGTAGTTCTGTATTTCTGGATCATGTCTACATGGGCAGAGAGCCATAACTTGGTGAGTTACAATTTTAGACATGTGAGTTGGGAATTATAACCCACTTTGCCCACCTGTTGGTTCCTTCTCACTACATAAGAATTTTCACATGATGCTTAGGTACTCTGTTCCTGAATGTTTCTAGCTTCATGTATTTTGCTATTTTTCTTTTTAAAAACATAATTTATGATACTGTAAACATATAATTATATTAGTGTCTGGATAAACGTAAGGGTTTTTTTAAGTGGTAGATAGTTGCCCTGGTATATAATTTAAATATTTAACTAGTGCCCCAGAAGCTTAAGTGGTGGTCCAAGAGTACCTGAAAGATAGTAATGGACAGTAGCTTGTGTTTGGACTGCTTTCCAGAGGACCGTAGTATGCCTGTACATACAGTCTGGTTTTAGGACATCCACTTGAACTAATGATTATCAGGTTAACTTGGCTAAAGAAAAAGAATCATGCTCCCAGCACAGGAGTTCTAGTAAAGTATCTTAAGGTTTACAACTCTCTAAACAGGGATTCTCAGGACCTTCTCTTGAAGGCTTTTGGCTTTGTAGAGATCTTGGCAGGAATCCATGTCTCATAGCAGAGATTATCCTCTGTCTGGTAATCCTCTATTTTGAACAAGCCATGGAAATGTGTTTAAGAGAGTTTTTTAGATTGTGTGTGTTTTCTACTCTGCCTCCCTCTGTGGAGTTTCAGCTTGGAGTCATAGATCAAGGAAAGTTAGGAAGTTTAACAACGGGTACGGTAGAAGGAAGGGGGTCAGTATCTGTTTTAAAATGTTTCCAAAAGTATGAATTAGCCTGAAATCTTATGTCTTCTTGCTTTATGGGTAACATTGTTTTAAATGTATTTTCTGTTTCATCATAGTTTAATGTTGGGGGAGTTTATCATGAGATTTGTCTTTGGAGTGCCTTGGGAATTTTCCCACATCTTCCCCTCACGATTTTGCTTCACTTGTGATTGTGATTCAGTAGCTTGTAACTATTATGTATTTAGGCCTGTCTACCTGAGAAAATTGTACCTATTTATCTAAACCGTTTTAGAAATTTATATATTGAAATTGATGCAGCCTCTTCATATGAAAATTTTATTTCATTTTAAGGAAGCCTTGTATCAAGTTAGCTTAAGTTGATACATTACAAACAATTTTCTTATATGGACAGGGCCTTCCTGATATTTTTATCTCTTTGAGGATGTGTATGAATGAGTAGCCATTCTATAGGTGAAAGTGTGTTGTTCACCTGAAAAGAGATTTCTAGAAATAGTATGCAGTCTATAGTGTAAGATCTAGTTGTCCAATCTCTTCTTCAAGAATCCTTTATCATTTGGATTGGGGACTGAGTTTAAAAACTGAACTGAAAGATACATACGTAAGTAGAGGCACTATTCAGACCCCTGAAGGCACAACCAACTAATAGGTAACTAACTTCTCCTTGATGCAAGTCTGAACTAATCATGCTATGAATCAGTCCTCTAAAGGGACATGCCTGAGGCCAGATAACACACATTCCCCCCCATAACCTTAAAGGTCTGGAGCAGCGGGCGAAAAGGGATAGTGGCCTCTCTAAGAGTCTTCCTACTCCTTTGATGGTTTGGAGGAGGCATTTCATGAGCTGGTGGGCCGACCAGTGGTGCTCAGGTAAGCCATTGTCCCTTGTGTACCTGGGAGAGAGTATATAAGTACTGTCACTCCAGCTGATCCCTCTCTCTTAGCAATTCCCCTGCATAGGAGGTGGTGTTTTTTTTGGTCTGTTGTGGGCATTACACTAGTTGTGTTTTGGGGAGCTGGAAAGAAATTTTCCCCTCAGTGTTGTCAGATTCGCTGGCAGGTAGTGTGGATTTTTTTGCTTCCCCACAGCAACTCAGGACCTGGTCAGATAGGCCAGGAGGTACAATTCAAGGTGTTGGAATTTAGCAGGTGATAGGTCTCCAGTGCTGGTACTTGTTCCATAGGAAGTCTGGTTCACTGATAAACTGAAAGCAGTAGTGAGTATTAGGGGATAGTATTTCCTAAAGGAGCTGGGGAATGGGTTTGGGGCTTCTAATGTCTGGTACAGTGAGACCAACCCCCTTTCCTCAGCCCTTTAAGGCTCATGGAAGGGGAAGATGGTCAGGTCTCAGCAATGGGCTGGGACCAGGTACCAGTGAGGGCTGATGGCAGCCCTCAAATAGGTGGAAAAAATTGAAGAAATGATGACCTGCACTGTATGAGTTACTGCCAGGTAGTTCCCAGATGAGTTAAGTTAATTAAAGTGTAGCCTAATTGAACCACACCCCTTGCATCTTGTCTTTCTTCCTGCATGTCTGGGAAAATGATTGTGTGTATACAGAAACAATAGTTACACTTCACAGAACAAATCAGTGGAGTAACTCCTTTTAGCAGTTTAAAATTTTTTTTTACTGTTAACACATGGAGTTAGGCATGATTTATATTCTTTATTCTCTTTCATTTTGGAGCATAAACGTGCCTTACAGTATTAGTTTAGTAGTGGTAATTTTTTATGAAAACAAAAAATAAAAACCCTGTTTGTCTTTTCCAGGAAGATTCACTCTTGCCAGTAGAATTTACTGCTTTAGCATATTAACACTTAGAATCATAGATTACTAGGGTTGGAAGGGACTTCAAGAGATCATTTAGTCCAACCCCCTGCTGAAAGCAGGACCAATCCCCAAATGGCCCCCTCAAGGATTGAACTCACAACCCTGGGTTTAGCAGGGCAATGCTCAAGCCGCTGAGCTACTTCATATTTTCCTTTTTTTATTTTAATTGTAATAATTTAAATGTGCATGTAATATGCATTAAAATATTATTTACGTACGTGCTGTGTACACAGTAGTGCAGTGCACAAAGCCCTTGGTGTAAATTAATCCACATATAAGTGTTATGTGCTAGATAGGATCTTACATAGGCTTTCTGTGCTGAAGTGAATTTCACCCAGTAAGATTTTTATTGGATAAAATTACAAGCTAAACTTGCTAATAATCATTACTTTGGTTTTAATTTGTAGAGAATTTATGTAATTTTGAACAAACTTTTCCATTCACTACATCTAATCAAATGTCTTAATACATTTAAACCTTAATGTTCTTAACTAGCTTTTGGTTTATACATCCACTTTCGGTAACATTGTGATTTTCATTACAGCAAGCATTAGTGTCTGAATCAAAATAAGCGTCCTAACACTAAATGATGAGTATACCTTAGTACTCTTTGAGTAATTAACTGACTTTACACATAGCATATGGAAAATATAAAGTGTTCTTGACCATATTTGCATTACATGTTGCCTTTGATAGTTTATGAGGAAAAAGCTTCAGTGGTGCTTTTTCCTAAGATTTATATTCTAAATTATAAGATCTCATTATTTCAGACTTGTTTGTTGTCCCTTTTGTAAGCTACATCAGATCTCTGAAGTAATGTGTGAAATGTGAAGTTTCCTGGGCTTTAAAAAAATGGCAGACATTTTATATGATTATAAAATAGATTAATGTTGAAATCAGCTACCAAATTTAATTGATTTTTCTTGCACTATACTAAATTCTAGAGAGTTCTAAAAACTACAACATGAATCATCGTAGGTAGGTGAAATTATCACACTTTCACAACTGTTTCTTAATGGTGGTACTAAATTTTAAATTAATATTTTTAATGAAAGTTTTACTTTCATTATGAAGTTTACTTTCTTGTGCTGTGATTCAGTTACTTCCTGGTATTATTTATTTCCCACTGTAAATTGCTGACTATTTCAAAGTACACAACTGCTGGGCACTCATATGCCGTATACAAGTTGCATTATATGTACTTGCACACATCTGAAGACAGGAAAAAGTAGTGCGGATAGATTAAATGAAATTTTGTGGGAAGGAGAGGTAAAGAGTAATAATTTAAAATAGGTTGATAAAGTAAGAATGCTTTGTAATTCAATTTTGAATATGATTCTCCTTGCTGCACATGCTTTGATTGACTATCCTTCATAGCTGCTAATTTTTTTTTTTTTTTTTTTTGCAAATAAGTACTTTACTGAGTAATGTGTGTTCTTTTTAATTAAACAATGTCTTTAATGTGGAAAACAACATTAAAAATTATGGGAGGCTTTTGAGTAACTCTGGGATCATTGTTCACTTGTAACCCTAAAAATCATCACAGTAGCTTTATTTTTCAATATAGTGCTTAATTACTATAGAAAGCAGTGATTTATCTTTCAACAGCATATATTCTATAAAGTGGGTTATAATAGAAGCTATCTTCCTTTAAAATGGCCAGTCGTGTGAGCCATAATGTTCATTGATAGTAAAATCAATAGAGCATTGATTCTAAGACATAATCCTCAGAGACTGTTGTTCAGAATGCTAGACATAGCCAAGTAAATACTGTGTACTGTTTAGAGTGTTTAATGCATGAAATTCTGCTGTCTTAAATTTGGTTATGTGTTAAACAGGATTGATATATTGTGGTGATAAGACTGCATTGTTGATAATCATAACAATACTGGAAAACAAATATGTAACAGCATTATTTTATCATAACTTACTTGTTTTTCTCTTCTAGTACATAACTTAAGTTTAGTACTTAACTTGTCCCAGTGTATCAGAAAAAAAAATATTTAGTAAATTAATAGTAATGTACAAAAAGACTTATCCTTTTCCCTTCACCCCCAGATATCTCTGAGAGCTTTAAATTGATGGCACACACAAACATAACATTTTGTTATCAACCTTTTTTTCTGAAATCAAATTATTCACTGTCTTGGTTGAATATAATCATTTTTTGCTTCCAAAATATTTCTCTTGTATTTCAACTCTTAACTATTCAGTAGGACTGCAATGCATTACGATTTTTACATTAAACAAGTGTTAAAGTGGTTGTGTTTGCTTGGTTTGCTCTTGAAATATATAGTTTTCCATTCTTTATTAGTCTAAGTTTAAAATGTCATTTCCTAAACTAAGTGCTGAATAGGTTGTTTTTTTTTTCTTATACAAGTAGGTTATTGCCTCAAGTCCTTTTTATTGATTTATTGTGAAGGAAGAAAAGAAGTTATCCTAAAATCAGAATTTACATTTCTTGATATTAATCTTATAAAATTCTGAAAATGTATATAAAGAGAATTTCATGGTGTACATCTTATTTAGTATGTAACCATAGAAGTCAGCAGAATATTGTGCTTTAAATCATTTTCCCTAGTAAATTACTAATAATGTCTCCTGCCTTGAACAAATAAATGGTCATTTATCAGAAGTCAAATTTTCTAGATTTGTTGAATTAAATATATTTTGCACTTAAAACCAGTGTTTTTCCACTAAAAAAAAAAAAAATGAAGTTGCCAGCAATAAATCTTGGTTTTTTTAAATTTCTTAGTACATCTCCAAGGTATCAATTTAATAACTATCAAAGTAGCTACTGCAGTTGTTGCATTTAAATTGATTTACATGTCAAGACTGGCAGTTTAGCAGCTGCGCTATTATTCCTGGATTGGTCAATTTACTTGAGAAAAACCTACTACTGAGTTCTACTGACCTGCATGACAATATAGGCCCTATTTCTGTTCCTGTAATTAGGCCTGCAAGTAACTCAGAATATTTTTAATTAAAATATTTTGGTCAATGTGTTGCACCAAATTAGGCCTTTCAGTACAGATTTAATTCTAGAAATGGTGTGATTAGAATATGTAATGAATTGTGTTCAATTTAAGATTAACAGGTTGTGTATCTTGAACATACAGTATTTGAATGTGACTATTTCAAGTTTTATATTATAGCCTTTTTCCTCTAAGTTTTTCCTCTTCATGTTTTAGGTTAGGTATCTTAAATTTAAATTTTGTAGGGTTATGTAAACCACTTTTGAAGAACATTAAATAAACTAACAGGCAAAGACTGCTTATGTTAAAGTACTTCAAGGAGTAAATGTGGACAAATAAACTGACTTTTTTTATTCAAATGACTTTTGTAAGGACATAGTTACATTAATAAAAGAGAATAGCCTTAAAATAACCTGCTCACATTAAACTGTTTAATTTAACTTTTCAGTAGCATTCTTTAGAAATAAACAAAGTTGCCTGGATCCTGTGAACCTTGATTTCTAGCATCATAAGCAAGAGTTTAATTAGAAGGTACACCTAGCTAGAAGGTTTATGATAGAACACCATAAAGAAAATCAAGAGCCAGCTATTTTACCTCATTATTCATGTTTTTAATTAGTAAAACACTTAAGTAATTGAAACTTGGTTCCTTCCGTTCTCACATTTCAGTTATTTCTCTTGTTGTTCACTTACATCCTGGGGACCTGACCATTGATTGATAGGCATGCAGAACATATGTCTCATTCGACAGCAAATCCTGATTCATAAGAGAATCAGATGGGGGTGCTGTAGGAATAGTAGAGTTTACCACCTTTTCTGCAAAAGATGGGAAACATTTCCACATCATACTGCTCTGAATTCTGTCGGTCCCCTGGTATTTCAAAAAAGTTACATTATTATTATTATTATTATTATTATTATCTTATTTTGTGGTGTTGTGGTAATTTGTCTTTAAAATGAAATAAACCAACTCACTCCATGTTAAACTCTCCATGAAAGCCTGTTATATTTGCTACTGTAGGTATGATGATATTCTGATCAATGGACTACCAGATTGGCGACAGCCTGTATTCTACTACAGGCGGGTGAGAAAAATGAGCAATGCTGAGCTGGCATTACTCTTGTTCATTATTCTCACAGTGGGTCATTATGCTGTGGTTTGGTCAATCTACGTGGAAAAACAGCTGGTAAGTATTGGTAATAAATCAAATGCACTACAATCATTGGTTTATCTGAATTCTTGCAAAAGTTTCCAAATAATAGGGATTTTTACTATATGTCCTTTTCCATTCAAATTAGTTTTCTGGTATTTTAAATGGTTAGTTGTATTAGTAGCAAAGATTTTATTATTTAGTTGTATGATTGATACGTTCTATATGTTCTAGATTCAAAAGTCAAAATGAAATAATTTTTATATGAATGTAACGTAAAATTTTAATTTTTTATACAGTCGCTGATGACAATTAATGAACAAGAGGGTTTTTTTCTAGTTATCAGAGGAAAGAAAGACAGCAGACACCTTCTCTACCATCTGTTGAAGCAGAAACATGTCCTTCCATGGTCATGCTTTTGGTCTTCACAAATGTTGGGTGTCTCTGGTCTTGATTTTCCGAATTTGTATGCACTTTGGCTTTTCCTGTACTTATTGGAGGTTATTTCCAAAATAAAACCTGATAAGTGTTCTCTGGTCCATTAGATAAGCAGTCAAAGCTAAAGCATTTTTCAGTATCTATTCTCCTCCATGCCCACCCCCACTCCACCCCTATATGTCTTTGGAAGCTTTAAGTTGATGGTACAAGCGAACATAACATGAAAAGCAATTGATTTTTGTTTATACTCTTTAAAAAAAACAAACAAACACAAATTGAACAGTATTCACACATTAGCATCTATTTACTTTTTATTTTCCAAGCCACATTATTAAAGTTGATGAATGAGAAAGGAGCCAAGTTGAATGCTTTCTCTTCCTAGAAAACTTTGATTGCTATGGAGATACACATGACTGACAGAGCTGGACTTCATGTGTGTTTAAGGACTGGATGCCATGGCAACAGTTATTGTTAGAGATAGATGATTTTACTTAATCATGTAGGACCCTAGATGTATTTGCATAAATGCTACTCTAATGTTTATCCTTCACAGAAGAGTTCCAGTAACATTCATAGAGTACATGTTAATGATAATTGTAACAGTAATTCTTTCTACATTAAGGATGAACTGCTTAGCAAAAAAAAGAGAGATAAGAAGAAAAAGACAGGAGGCAGGAGTACAGATGAAGTAAAACTTGGGGCTGCTGACAAAAACGAAAGGTGGGAACAGTTACTAGTGTATTTTCATATTTAAATGATTTTGTCAAAGATCTACTTCAGCTATTAAAGAAATTGAGCAAATATTTTACACACTCAGCATGTATGCTTGTATGTGGTGTGTCCACACTGAAAGATAATCTCTTAAATTTATGAGAATGTAGCAAGGCTGGCAATGTGTACTATGATTGCTGTTTATATATATTCAGGGAGACATTGGTGTGGGTTTGTAATATGAAATGTGGTTATGTGGAAGATCAAAAGTAATTGTAAAGCAAAGAATGTATAAAGTCTAGTTTATTTGCAGAAGGGTGCTTATGGTTTATACAACAATTTTTGCAAGAAATTTATTACAAGCTTTTCCACTGAAGATTTAAATTAGGTTAAAAATGTAAACTAACATTCACCATTATTGAGTCTTTAATGTATTGAATTTCTAGTAAGTGCTGAAATTTTGGAGATTCTTTAAGGTTGTTTGTTTCACATAGAAACAAAAGCATTAGTAAAGGATTCTGACACTGCTGTTTAGTTAAGAAACAACATAGGGAAGTGACATCCAGTATTCTCCAAAAGATACCACCATTTCTTCTATTGATTTATAGAAAGAAATAAAGGGTTTAAATAGTTCACACAGCAGGGGCATGAACTGGATCAATGCAGGATGGAGATCAGAGACTATTCTGCCTGTCTTCTATTCTGATGACATCAGTGAGTAATGCTTCAGTGAACTGCAAATGACATTAATTTTTATGTATTGGTTTATTTATGCTACCGTCTTCATATCTAGTTGTCAGCGCTTGTGAACACTTTGGTGATGGTTAGTCTTTTTTCGCTGAAATGATCACTTAAGTCTTGGACTTTATTTTTTTGTAAATGAAGAAAAGTCCTGTTAAAAGAAGATTAAAAATATAACAATTAATAGAAGCACATTGTCTAAATCTAGTCTTGATTCTTTGGTTTGTTACATGCTTTTTAATGGCTTCAGTATTCACAGTGTATATTTTATATTAATGTTAATGCACTTTCAAAATGGATTAATAAGCATTTTGAATTTTACACTTCTAGTCTGAGGCTGTAGGAGAGTTTTGCTGATTTTTGTAAACAGGTATATTGTGTAATGAAAATGTATTTTTAATATTTAAAATAATTTTACTTTGCTGTAGATCATTGGAAAAACCACAGTGGCGTGATTTACTTCCGTGCAAGCTGGGAATTTGGTTTTGTCTTACTGTAAAAGCATTACCTCAGCTGTTGCAGGTAAAAATACAATTTGCACCCCACTTTTTTATGGGATTATTTTGCTGGTTTCATTATGCTGTGATCACACAGTGTTGCTTGTTCACATGATTTTTCTGTCGCCAGAAGTATTTTTCTTATACAGATAAATAATATCCTTAAAATAATAATTTAAAAGTTCATCTAAATGTGAATATATATTTGTAAAATGGGTATTTTGTTTAATATACTGTACAATTCTAATTGTAGTTCTCTCATTTATCTGCACTCTGATTCATAGACAGGCAAGACTTTAAGAATTGTTCAAGAATAAATAGAAAAGGAGGGTGAAAATTACATGTGTATTAGGAGAAGCAGCAGTGTGTGGAAATAAACTGTTAATGGTAACATTATAATTATAGCTTAAATGTATATAAAATATACAGTATTTGTGCAATGTATATTAATATCCAGTTCAAATTTAATAGGAAATAGGGAAATAAATTGAGTTTGTTTTTTTACGTGGAGTAATTTTAATTTTACCCTTTTCACTGGCAACTGATATCTACCTTTTCCTCAAATTAATCCACTAATTTTTTTTTGTAATGACTGAGAAGGTTTTTAAAGAATTCATTCATATTCAAAAATATGTCAGTAGAAGGTTAAGGTTGTACAGTTAGTACTTTGGAGGAGGGAAGAAATCAGGAAAAGCAAAAATTAACATTAGCATAGGAACTTAAATTTGTTCAGCCTGACTGACTATAGTATTCTACTTTAAGTGTATAACAATAGATTTATTTGTTAAAGGCATATTGCAAGATACAGAGGTTATGTAACATCACCAACTTAGTGTCATCATAGTCTGGAAAGTGTCTATGGAAAAAAAATATCTTCTTACATAACAGATTTTTACGCCCTGTGGTTTTGATCATATCTCCTTTAGTGATTAAAAAATAAGATGGTTGCATTTTTATTTATTATTTGTTTCTCTTATTAATACTGTAGAGTTGCTATGAATCAGGGAAAGAAAGCAGGTTTAGATTTTGGCTTACACGTCACTAACATAATTATTAACTAAGGCACCACTGCTGGAACTGTTTCCATGCAGATGAAACAGTTGATTTTACAGGAATGGCATATTAAACAAGCAAGAAAGCAAAACAATGAATTGTTTTATCTGTTAGCAGAATAAACTTGCTAAGGAAGTCACAGAGACAGTAAACATGGTTCTCAGGATTGCCATTTTTAGTGACTTTTTAAAGGATAACTTCTCTTGAATGTTAGTTGTAGACATCTTAACTGCTTGTATTACCTTGCCTTTTAACAAAAAAAGGTGTAGTCTTGATATTGTACTAAAGTAATTTTTAGTTAGTTTTCTTATTTAAAGAAAACATTGATCACTTCCCAGTCACAGTTGGGCTTTTAAGTTCATTCCTCATTTTGGTAAATGAGTTGGGGGAGGAGTGAATTCACACATTGTTGCTATCTGTTGACAATTTCCTGTATTGGTTAACAGGACAGTAGCACATCTTATCATTTTGATTATTTTCTTCATTTACAATTTCTCTGATCCTTTTTCTAGGAGCAATCATGGTGTATTGTGTCATTAGACTATGTTAAAAAAAAAAATTTTAGATGCCTACTGAGCATACCCAAGTTACTTTTCTTCAATCATGTAACTTTATTATCAAACACGACCAGTGATAGTCCATAATTGATTGATTATAATTATAGGCTAAGTTTAAAAGCTCCATCTCTATTTGAATGACGTGTGTGTAGGAGAGAAAGCTGTAGCAATATCTTAGTGGCAAAAGTTTGCCCATGCCACTCACTATCTTCACCTTTAAGCCTTACGTATTACAACTAGCTGAACAGATTTTCCTCAAACTTAAAAAATATATCACTTTTTGGTTGATACCAGAAAGCTTCATACCCAAAAGAGGCTTTAAAAAAAAAAAAGTGAAAGCAAGATTATAATTAAGGTTGCAAAATAGTTTCAATCTAGTATTTGCTCTCAAAAAATATTTACTTATGAGATGATAGGGCATGTTAATGTCCTTCTTGTCACAGTTCTATCCACTTAGATGATTCAGATTGCAAAGATGCTACACATGTCTAATTCTCATTTATCCAACTGAATGTCTTCCTCCCCTTCCCCCTCCTCAGAAATATCAAATCAGGGAAGGAGGCACTTAAAATAATTAAGGTGGCGCTTTACTTGAGAAAAATGCTTTGTTTGCATGTCCTCGGAATGGCCTGTGTCAGTTTCTCTTGCTCTTTTTGCATCATGGAGTTAAAAGAAAAATAGGAGAGGGATGTGTGAGAAAAATGTAGAACTTTCAAACCTGAATTATGTAAGGAATCTTTTATTTTTAATTATTTGGGAGCCTGAGTCAAGAGGAGGAAGAGGAACAATGTGGATTTTCATAGTTGTGCCTGTGGGGTTAGTTAATTTTAGGGGCAGAGAAAGTGAAGAAAACAAAGTAAATTTTAAAAAATTCTTGTAGACAGGGAGCTTGTTGAAAGAAGTGATGTAACAGTGTTGGTAGTCCAGGCCAAATCAGGGGGTTGCTTTTTTGTGAATGTAGTGTGAAACACTGAAACATTAACTTGTATTGTTCAGTGTAATTTTTACTGTAATTAAGTGTATGATTTGTACTGTAGGCACAGAGTACAATAAATGGTTTAGGTAGGAGACACACAAATAGGATACATATTGTTTTTAGGCCCATTTTTGTTTACTCTTTCAGGTGAATGAACAGGGATGAAGGAAGGCTGTAGGTGGCTTATTTTTTTTCTCTTAAAAATCAATAAAAACAAAACGATCCCACTCTTCTTCCTTCCCCCTCCCCCCCTCAAACACAATCTAGGGATTGAAAAGTCAAGTTTGTAACAAAGGCATGAAACTGTTTAATAGTGTGTGAGTATCGGCAGTCCAAATCAAGGGTGTAATTCAGAGCACAAACTTGTGTTAATTACAGATTTGAATTACCTTTGTGTGGGACAAAAGCAGACTTATCTGTGAATAGACTGGTTTTTAACAAAAAGGTGACTGAGGGTTTCTGTCCGTAAATGAAGACATACAACTTAAGAAAACTGTTTTGCTATTTCTTAAAGATCCTCGCTAACTACTCTTTATTCTCATTGTTGCTTTTAGATAACTGAAAATAAGTGTTCTCTATTAAGCTGCTGCTGCTGGGTTTTTTTTAAGCAAGTATTCTTTGCCCTTCTTCCATATTACTTGTATTGGAAGCTTAAAAATTAGTGTGTTGGTCTTCATTTTATACTAGCTTTGTTTATGCCAGCACAGCCCTAGGAAACATTTTTGTTAGTTAAATTGTCATGTCGCTGCTGGCCTTGCTGTAATGAAGCAGCAAGCATTTTTGTCTGGTTCCTCCAGAAATGGACGCTTGTTAAGAAAATGAAATTCTCCTATTATCTGCAGAATAATGATACAAGCGTCACTGCATATTTTCATCAATAGGTTGTTGGAAAATCTTCTAGTGATTCTCCAATAGTGAGGAGCCCTTCAGTCTCCATTCATATTTGCGCCAAGTGTAACCTATTGAGATTGTCAACAAAGTTTCCAATTGTGACAGTGACTTTTGGGATACAAACCTTTAGTGCATTTTCTAGTAGACAGAATAAAAATGGCCACTAATTTATTTTATGTAGACCATGTATGATAGTTAATTACACTTAGTTACTAACCTGGATAGATTCAAAGCAGTAAACAAGAGATGTTTAATTTCTTGGCAGTGCAGTGTTGAATTAAAAGAAAAATCCAGGAGAAATTTTTCACTGCATTTACATTTAAACAGCTTTTTAAAGATGGTTCAATTCTTCCCAGAGTAGGTTGGCAGTATCTCATTGATCTCAAAAGCCTCTACCAAAAGCATTTCATCTTTGGGAAGGTCATTTTCAAGTTTCCTTTGTTTTGTGATCTAATCAGACTTTTCCTTATGTTTGTTTATTACATTTTACTTCATATTTTAGTGATATATTTGATGATATTTCTGTAATATTTAAATAACATACATAAAAAGAGGGACTTTTATAGAGGAAACTTTGGAGCACAAGATTTAACCCGTAGGACTAATTCATAGGGGGATGACAACCAGGAGCTACCTAGTTTCCCAGGGTTTTAGGATGACCAGTACTGGAGCACTGCACTTAGTAAGAAGAAGAGTTCCTAGCTTTTGCAAGATAGGATAGGGCAGGGCAGGATGTGTGGCAGAATGGGTGCCCATTTACCCTGCCCAAAACCAGGCCCAGACTAAAGAATTTTGGGGCCCTGTGCACTATGGAAATTGTGGGATCTCCACCTTACTTAAAGTGCCTCTGCCACATAAATAACCCATCTTACACAGACTTCCAAATGCCCCTTCTATCCCGTATATACCCCATACACGTCCCAGGAGCCTTTACATGCATTTTGCTCACTACAACCCCCAACAGTTTATGTCCACTCGCAGTGCCCAACATCCGAGCTCCCAAGCTCACTGACCTCCAACATTGCCAACTTCCCCTCAGCCCCTCACTCTGCAGCTCCCTAACACTTCCCATTCAGCACATAGGCGATCTACAACTTGCCCCAGCACCTCACCCCCATGATCTTCCTGGCCACTTACTGGTGCCCTGCAGCTATGCACTCTGCATTCTACTCTTTTCCTAGCGTAGCATGGCACCTTCCAATCCCAGCTCCACAGCTCTGCTCACTTCCAGTGCCTGCCATGCACTTACATGGCCCCATGCTGTAGGGGGGGAGGGATAGCTCAGTGGTTCGAGCATTGGCCTGCTAAACCCAGGGTTGTGGGTTCAGTCCTTGAGGGGGGCATTTAGGGATCTGGGGAAAAAATCTGTCCAGGGATTGGTCCTGCTTTGAGCAGGGGGTTGGACTAGTTGACCTCATGAGGTCCCTTCCAACCCTGATATTCTATGATTCTCAGCTGTCCCTCTCTCAGGACAAATTTGAGTGGTGGTGTAACCTGGTGCACAGGTTTTCAGTGCTGCCCTAGTTTGGTTTGGTTTTTTGGGGGCCCCTTGAAAGTGTATTGAGTACACACTAGTGAATTTGGACCTACCTGGAACCAATTTTATCCTTTTAGGGGAACCAGTAATGGAGAGTTGGGTTGCAGCTGGAGTTCAAGGCAGAGATTAAGTGGCTCAGAAGATGGCAGGCAAAAGGAGGGTTGGGCGTAAACCAGGAACTGTGGAAGGTGAGCAAGAATCATTTGGCCTGTTCTAAGTGGATAGCCTGTGATATCCACTAGAGGAAATAAGTGGCTTATACTTTGGGGAGGGAGCAGAAGGTAATTGGTGGTGGAATAAAAGTTATAGGAAGGAAGAGACTCGTTAAAAAGATACTTGTCTGCAGTTTACTGTAGTCTAAAGGTTAAAAACATCCATTTTGACGTCTATCATTTTTATGCCGTGTTTGTTTAAAAGCAAACTGGTGCATAACAGGTTTTTCTCTTCAGGCTTGTCTAAACGTAGTGCTGAAGCGGCACAGCTGCACTGCTGTGGTGCTGTAGTGAAGATGCTACTTCGCTAATGAGAGAGTTTCTTCCATCAGCGTAGTTAATCCACCTCTGTGAGAGGCAATAGCAATGTTGATGGGTGAAGCACCTCCCCCGATTGACATAGCACTACCTACTGGGGGTTAGGTCTGTATAATTGTATTGCTTGGGGGTGTGGAATTTTTACAATCCAAGTGACATAGTTATACTGATGTAAGTGTGTAGTGTAGACCTGGCCTGAGTTAGCTTGTTTTGTTTTTGATCATGTAGATCCAATTTTTTGACATCCCATTTGTTACCTTGACAACACACCGATTTCAGGATTATTTAATGCAATGAAAGAGCATTTTTGCCACATGATGATTGGTGTTGTTAATTATACAAAAATGGGCAAATCCAAGGTTGTTTTTTTTCAAGTAGCTCTAACTTGACCCTTTCTTCATATTCCCACACACAGAAAATTGATTACTATACACTTAGGACTGTTTCTGGGATTGTTATAACTCTCTCATACAAACTACATACGAATATTACAATTAAAAAACCAAACAACTCTAATCATCCAAAAATGTGGAGATGACCATTTAAGGTACTATACATAAATATTATACTTCCTTTACAATTTTCATATTTGGTTAACAACAATATTGATATACAGAAAACAGTTTAATGGTTTAGTTACATATGTCCAGTTGAGTTGCTAGTCTGTGAGAGTGGTGAAGTGCTGGACCAACAGTATTTTCAGACCAGTCATCCTTAAATTTTTTAAAAAAGGGCTAAATCCACTTGTCTGGATCAGAGCAAGGGAGAGTCTGATTTTATCATGAAATGTGCCTGGGATCACACCTGGTTCCGTGAGGCAAGTCTTCCCTTTTCTCGCCTTTGTGGTGTTTTCTCTGGTCTGGCCTCCTTGTGAGGGAAATGAGGGGAGATCAACGAGAGCTTGATGAAGAGAACCAGAATAGCAAAGACTGATCAAAGCAACTAATTGAAATCTCCAATTCCGTATATCAATCCCAGCATCATCAAAACTGCACCATAAACAAAATGGTAGTTTTTTCTTTATTTTAAAAAATATTAAGTGAGCATTAATTTTGTTGCTCTTCTCAATCAAGAACTTTTGTTGTACCTGGCACCACAGTACTGAGCACATTTTGTAAGGGACATTCCATTCATCCGATCTGTAAATTTACTGATAGCTGGCAACACTGTATGTAGTGTGGCAGAGCTGTGAAAACCTTAACTTCATATATCCATGCTTCTGTGTGATAAAATGTGGACCATTATGTTGCATTAAACTATTTTTGCCTTGAAGTTTCTTGGATTTTTAAAACGTAAAACTGACGGATTAATGGTCTAATAATTTTTCTTTAATACACTTGTTTGAAAGATCGGCCAATCAAATCAAAGTTGCTATGTCTATATCTGTAAAACTGTACATGTGTTTATACGTGAAACAACACACAGAGCTGGAATCCTACGTGTCACGACTTTGATACATAATTGAGGAAAGTGTAATATTTTACTATCGTGGTATTCTTTTCAAATGCTTCTATTTCTCAAGCAAATTCCTTCAAACAGGAGGAAAACACTTATTCCTATTAAAGTGTACCCAAACTGTTCGTATTAGGCAGAACATTTCTAAACTGCATGTTTTTCTTTGGAAAGTTGGGCTTTGATCCAGATCCAAAATTTATTGCTTAGGCTGCTCTTTAATTCTTTAAGAGGACTGAGTACAGGTATGAAATGTAGATGTAGATATATTTTGAACTACTGGAATGCAAAAGAAAGTGTCTGGTCAAAAATGTGCTTAGAAGTCTGATTTATCCAATTTGGGGGTAGGCAAATTGTATTTTTTATATTTATATTGTCAAAATTTTGTAGAATAATCCCCATCAGTTTGGCCTGAAAATGATCATAGTATGATAAAACTGAACCCCCAAACATCTTGGAAAACTAAGAGCCGGAACATGAGGATTTATAATGGAAATTACATTTCAGCCATAACTAAAGATATACGGCAAAAAGTTCACTGCAGGATTAGACAGAAGCAAAAATATGTTGTTGAGGGAGAGAACTTATATTCAAACATAAGTGTCTGACATGATTACAAAGTTATAGAAAAAGTTACTGTTAAGTAAATTACTTGATATAATTTGTTCTCCCTTTTAATTTTTTTACTAGTGAGGCTTCATATTTCTAAACCTTTTTGTAAGTCTACATTTTTTTTCCAGTTTCATTTTTAATTTCACTGTAACTTATTTGGGTCAGATGTAGATGTAGATATACATATTTAGACATACATAGGAAAATTTTGCCCTTAGGGTCATCTTTTTAGCTCTTACTGAACCTGGAGAGCCAAATGCTCACATTTGAGGGCGAACTAGCCCTATAAATATTTTAGATGAGTTATTTTTCTGATTTCTGTCTTTTTGCACAGATCTATACATGTTCGTTTTTTTACAACATGTGGTGCCATAGTGTTCTTTCTTCACATTATGCTGATATTCTGATCATACAAAATAAATTGTATTTAATAAAATATTATACATACAGTCCAGTACTTCTTTGATAGCTTTTAACCTGAGCAATGTTTTAACTGCACTGATTACCCCACTTTATATAGATACATCAAATTTAGTATTGCTGTTGCTTTATCTGCTTCTGACTAGTTTTCTTTGTTTTTCTGCTCTTGTCTCTCATTTTTATCTGAACCGCTGTTCCAATTGTTCCATGATTGACACACTAGAGAGATTGACTGACAGTTACCCTCTAGTGCCTGCTATCTGGGGGTCCCATAAGCAATAATGGATTTTGCACCAGAATTTAGCATCAAATATTGGTTTTCAGTGCTAAATCAGAAATGCAGGATGACTGTATCCTCCTTAAAATCATAGCTTTAAACAAAAGCATCCGTGGGATATCTGTAAGCCAAAAATCTATGTACTTAGTGTAATCTGAATTCCTCCAAAATTCATAGCAGAGGGAAGATTAAGAGTTTTATTTTTGGTGATTATTCTGGTTAAAGGTATAAAAAATAACCACATAAATACAAAGAAAACATTGTATGTAAATGAGGATTCCAAATTTCAGTTTTAACTGAAGAGATAAAAACAGGATAGATCCTAATTTTTCAGTGATTTTGTGTAGAAAATAGGAAGTCCCTTTACTCTTTTAAAGGAGTTGCTATCTTGTTCAAGATGCCTGATGTAAATGATAGCCATCTTGTATCACATGCATACACCCTTATCCTATGAAGATTGAAGCATGTTCTTAAATTGTGCACTTCAGACCACATTCTCTGGCATACTATGTCCAAGTAATGCAAAATGGAAATACCCAGGGGAGTATATCTGCTGCACAGAGGAATATCTCTTCTGGCATAAAACTGTCAGAGGTGACATAGGCATCTCGTTCCCGATTCCCCCTCACTCTGCAGCAGCTCTCACATGTAGCAGGGCTGGACAGTCCCAAAACATAAGTATCTAAACTGCAACGCAGATGAGAATCCAGCCCTCTGAGTACTCCGATTGCCTATAATGGGGATTCCTCACAGGGCATAAAAGACAAGCATAATAAGGATGTGTTTTTGTTTTTTAAATATTTTGGGTGGATTTTTTTTATCATGACCCAAGATTGTAAACTCTTTGCCGCACGGACCATCTTTTCATTGTGTGTGTACAGTGTGTAAGCTTGATAGATGGGTTGGGGTCTCTAGGTGCTAACACAATGCATATAATAATTGATTGCATGTAGCATCTGTATGATGGACAACATTTTTTTGTACAGCTGCCAACAGTGGGAATGTAGGGTGCAAAAAGAAAATGACTGCTTAACACGGTTTTTAGTAGCTATTTTCTTAAAATTGTTTTATTGCTAATAAAACAATTTTCTGATGAAGTCTATGCTGCAACAATGCAAATAAATTTTAAAAAAATATTTTAAAGCTATTTCCTGGTACAGAAATAGCCAAAATCAAAAAGTGAGAATGTTTACAAAAAGAAACTGAAAAACTGATTGCTAATGTATAAAGGAAGAAATAATTAGTTCATTTTGATATTAATAGGTTAATAAAGGTATAATTGTTATTTTAGGCAATAACCTAAGTAAAATTAAGTTTACTTAATGTAACTAATTTTGATGTGATGGAAGGAACATTGTGCATGTCTAAAGTTAATAAATGCAGTTGCAACAACTTCCATTTCAACACTTCTGTATTTTAGTCCTTGTTACTGGTTGAATGCAGATTTACTTAGTGCATAAATAGGAATGCAACTTTAATTCCATTAACTGGCCATCATTGCAGGAAAATTCTCCCTTGATTATCTCAATCTAGAAATCCTAAAAGCTAAAATAGACAGCCTTTCTCATCATGAATTAATTTAAATCTATTTGAAGATTATAATTCCTGAGGATATTTCTGTCCATAGTCGTCTTGTCACAAATCTTATTCTTACAAGTGCTATGAGTTTGTAATGTAAATCTGATAAGCTGGTTTCTAGCAATAAAGCTAGTGAAAACCATAAAAAAAGTTTAATGTTTGATATTTATGCTTACCTGTTGATGCCTTTTTCACGATTTTTAAAGTATTATTAAGAAGGGTTTTTTTGGTACGGTCTTCTATTTTGGATCTCACATTTGCTGACGTCATAAATGATTTGACAGCAAGATGTCCCTGCAGTAGAAAAAGAAATGGCAGTTTTAATTAAAACATTTATTTTCAAATATCTGTGTAGTGATGAACTTCTTGCTACTTGAACTTCCAGATTGTTGGGGCCAGCAAAATGGGTGTATGGCTTTTTAAAGAGCTAATTAGGGATGCATTGACTTCTCATGTACAGGGTCATTAAAATACTCTTCTGAAGGTGGGGTTTTTTTCCTCAGTTTCTTTTTAAGTTGTATGTGTGTAGTAAACTTTAACCTCAACATTATTAATTATGGACTTAACACAGAAATTCTGTGTTCCAGGCGAGTCATTCCTGTAACTTGAAAGTTGTTGTGTCTCAAGAGGACTAAGTGAATATATTTCATTTGCTTTTGTAAAGAATTAATCTAAAGTGAAATAATTTAAAACAGTGCCGTTGTAACAAACTTGTTTATATAAAGGATGCTAATGTCATTGCAACATTTTCTTAAAGGATGCCAGACAATTATATGTAGAATATAAAGAAACAAAAATGAAGGCGAGAGAAGATGCCCTGGCTAGAGCTGAACTTGAAACACTTCTGAGTGAGTTTTTAATACTGTCTTAATACACATTCAATGTAATTTGTTATAAGATAGCTACTATAGAAGACGAATGGGAAAATATGCAATCATTGTTCTGAAATTTGTTTTGCAAGTTATTTTTGCTGTCTGTTAGTGAAAGAGACTTCTGTGATATGACTTTTGAATTTCACTTATTAACCCGTGCTCTCATTTAAATTGGATACAGGTATGTCCGTGTATAAACATAATTATGTGATTAGTCAGAATCAAATATTTGTGCACTGTATAAAACAAATAACTGCTGAATTCCAGTAATTTGGCAAATAGTTTTGCTCTTGTACCAAAGTACTTCTGAGTTTGATAATTTTTTATAGATTTATTTAAAAGATTTTATCTAATAAAATGTAAATTGAAAGATGTTATTCAACAGTATAGGCAAAGAAAAGTAAAGACTTTGTTTATGTTTTCAGAAGTGGCCTCAAGTTGTGAGCCTGTGTGTATTATTGTGTCTGCATATAATTGCAGGTATATTTTATAGTCCTTATGTGCATATGAGGTTGATTTCTGTGTGCTATAAAATGCACCCACAGTTACTTGCACCTAAAAAATGTAGATGTAAACTTTGGTTGCAGAGTTGTGACACTGTTGAAATTGGAACCTTAGGGTACTAGATCTCTCCACTCTTTCAATACAAGGTGAAAGCAATAAATAACTAGCATGCATATTTTAATATTGAGACTGGATGATATTCCCTTTTCTAATTCCTTTTTTAATCATAACCAAACTTTTAAAACTTGTTTTCAAATGAAGCTAAAATGTGTGTTTGTTTGAATTGAGTATAATGCTTCTCTATACATTTTTGTATTTTGGCATGTGTACTAAAAGCTAGTAACCATTGTGGGGTATAGAGTACACATAGGGAAAACCCATAGAAATGTATAGTACAGTCCCATTTGCCCATGGTCTGAGTTCTGTAAAATCAGCAGAGATGACTCGGCATAATTTGGTACCATCTCCCCAAAGCCTGGAATGCAAAGATCATTCTGCTGTTCAGTAATTATAGGGTGCTAGCCACAAAGTTGGCTAGCTATATACTTCAGCTAGCAAATTGTAGTATGGAAATGTGAACACTGCAATCAGTGTTTATCAGTAACTTTATGATATTAGATTGTATTGTAATTTTGTTTCATTTGAATGATGACCTAGAGCATATCAATTAACAAGTTTTAATATTTTGTTTAAAAGGACTAGTTTGTGGTACTAGAAGGACAAATTCAAATAAGAAAACATTAAAATTATAGTGGTTTGCGATCCTGTATTTATATTATTTTAAAAATGGTGAATAAACTTTTTCAGCATTTTTCTCCTGAGTACTGGGAGAGACAAGGGTATTAGTTATGAAACTGTAATTAGTAGAGTTTGGGGTAGAATTTGACACAACCTTAATTGGGTCAATATACCTGTCTCACAGAACTGAAGGGGACCCCGAAAGGTCATCAAGTCCAGCCCCTGCCTTCACTAGCAGGACCAAGTACTGATTTTGCCCCAGATCCCAAAGTGGGCCCCTCAAGGATTGAACTCACAACCTTGGGTTTAGCAGGCCAATGCTCAAACCACTGAACTATCCCTCCCCCTCCAATAATATGGACCAGTGCTGTTACTGACTAACCATGTGGTGGTCATCTTGTATTTTAAAAATAAATGAATGTGTTGAAAAGGTTATAACATGCAGGAGTATAGACACATAACATTACAGAGCATAGACATATCCAGTGTGTTACTGAAGTCAGAATATGTTATGTAATAAGAATTCTCCAATGGTTACATGCAAAACAAAAAATCTTTTAACATTATTAAGTTCATTGTATACTTCAAAATTAGTATATAAAGGCTGAAAATCCCCAAATGTGCATTTCAATTGTCCCTTTCCTTCTTAATTTTAAAGACCATCAGTGGACTACTGAGTTCATAATAACATTTCCATCTACCTAATTGAGTAAATGCATCTCTGTTTTATGCTGCCTGTTTTTCATGATCTAATTGCTAATTTACCCTCATGTCTGTCTGCTTTACTGCTGAAATTATGTAATATTCTCTGGGGGATTGAACTAGAACCAGTACAAGGGGGAATTCCATATAACTTGCAAATAGGAGAGAATCTAGCATGGAGGTCTTATTAATATGGGGCATTGCTAGAGAAGATACAAAGTGTGAAAAAGTAATTTCTTGATAAGTAAATATTATCCTACCAGGGAAATCTCTCTGCAGAATTTTAGCTTATTCTATTGACACCTGTGCATGGTTCCTGTTAGCACTTCTAACTATATTCTAAACCTTTTTTCTCCTCATTTCATGTTTAAGTGTAAAATGTAATTATTAAATCCTCCATAAAGCAGATGTTTGTAAAAATGTAGTTTAAAGAAAGCTTGTTTCTATTATTTATGTAATTATATGTAGCGCTGTTTTTTAATTTACAGAGCTATAAATAAGTAAATATTTTAACATTTGACTTTTCTGGTTTCTCCATTTTAATTCATGTGGTCTTTCCTAGCAACCTAACTTGTTACAGGGATACCAGAAGAAAGATACAACACAATTCCAAAGTGCAACTTTATTTGTAGACTTAAAAGTGATTTTTCATTGAACCAACAGTAAGGGATGTTCCTGTGACCATAGATAGTTCCTTGGTCTAAATCCTGATATCAAAGAGGTGATTTATAACTCCTAGGACTAGCCAGCTGTCAGTTTTCTTAGTTGGGAACTCAGTTTACCTGAAGAGTTTGAGCAACTACTAAGTCACGCTCTGGCAGTATATACCAGTTGGTTTCTCTCCTGTTTTGGAGAGTTTACACCACAGAGTTTCTGAAATTCAGAATTATAAGGGTCTGCTTTTGAGATGTTGTTTTGTGGGTCTGTTTTTCAGAAAGGCTGAGCACATAATCCCATTTGAAGGCCAACTGAATCTGAAGGTGCTTAGCACCTCTGAAAATGAGGCCTGAAATCTACATCTGCCTAAAGTTCCAAATGTTAAAATAAAGATATTTGTAAATAAGAATCGAGGGGGTGGGGGGAACTAGACATCTGCTCAAAAAGATATACTTTGTTCAGTGCATTTGAGGAAGGGGGAAGGCAAAAGTGACTTTTGAGCTACCTTTCTGCCTCATCCATTCCTGAGGTCATCTGGTCCTGTCTTGACATGTCCTCAACATGAGGCAAGGGTATTGGATGGTGTAGCGCTGACTTTACACCACTGGGGAAAACTCCAGCTATCCATTTAGGGGAACTTCCCAGCTGCAACTCGAAGCGAGTCCAGGGATCTAGCCCAGTGTGTATTTACCTGTTTCTTTGTAGAAAAATAAAACATTATGCTGTGCAGTTTCTTTGTAGAAAAATAAAACATTGTGCTGTGCAGTTTTGGTTATGACAAACATTTGTCTTCCTTCTCCCTAATTAAAAAAAAAAAAAAATTGAATCCCCTTTTTAACGGAAAAGCTCAACTCAACATTTTGCCATGGAGTGGCTAGGAACACCTCTAAATCGTGTTTCTGGGCAACACTGGTAGTAGATCATTTCTCTTTATTTTTGTAGAGGAGAAGAAACCTAAAGTCAAGAAACCAAAGTCTGAATTCCCTATATATACTCCTTCAGAATCCAATGCATACATACCATCATATGAACATGGAGCTTCTATTGAAGAGATTGAGGAACAGATGGATGATTGGTTGGAAAATAAGAACAGAACATACAAAAAAAAGGCAAGTTAAAATTTCCCTTTATATTTGTCAAGTATATTTAAAAGTTCTTCTTTGAGTGATTGCACATGTGCATTTCGCTCTTGGTATGCATGCACCCTGCACACAGTCAGCGGAAATGTTCAGTGGTACCTGGCAGGGCTACTTGAGCGCACACTCTTCTTACCATGCAGCACTGGTACCAGTATAAAGGGCCTAGCCAACCCCGAGTCCCTTCAGTTCCTTCTTACTGCCTGTGACGGTCACTGGAACTGCTACTCTTACCTTTGCAAGTACAATGTGACTGTGTTCTCTTGTATTTTATTGTAAATAATTTAGTGTTATTAAGGACGCGCCAAGGGTGCTATACCAGTTCTGAGGATGCCAGTCTCTGCTTTTTCTTTGTTTGCAAACACCTTTCCCATTTCCTCAGTGCTTGGTTCCATGTCACCACAGACTGTTAGATGTTGAGTACTGAGAAGAGGGATACACCCGCCAGTTTATTTCTACCCCTCTCACAAAGAACTTCTGGTCCAGGAGGTTCATTCTCTCCCTTCATGTGGGAATCATAGAGGAGGTTCCACAGAATTTGAGAGAAGGGTTTCTTCTCTCATTATTTCCTAATCCCAAAAGCAAAGGGGAGTCTCAGACCTATCTTAGACCTGTGTCAGCTGCACAACTATCTCAAAAAGATAAAATTCCACATGGTCACACTAACGTTTGTTTTTTTCCTTTATGGATCCTGGAGACTGTTATACCACCCTTGTTTTAAGAGACACCTACTTTCATGTATTGATTTACTGAGGGCATAGGAAGTTCCTCAAATTCATAGTGAAGCACTCAGATTATCAGTTCATGGTGCTTACATTCAGCCTGTCTGCAGATCCTCGTGTGTTCACAAAATATACTGCCATGGTAGCAGTCTTCCTGAGAAGACTAGGAATGCAAGTCTATCCTGACATGGACAACTTTGTCAGGAACCAGTTCACCACTGAGAATTTTGCATATCCCTTTCAATCAACTTCAAGGCCTCTTATTTGTTAGGGCTGCAGAATGAGCTAGCTGACTCCCTGAGCAGATCATTTTCAAGTAACCTCAGGCGGTCTCTTCGCGGGGATGTGACCAGTTGCATTTTCAGCAGTGGGGGACGCCCCAGACAGGTCTATTTGCAAACAGGTCCAACAGATAATGTCACCAATTCTGGTGCCTGCAGGGTTATAGTCCAGGCTGCTCACAGACACTTTCGTGCTACCCTGAATAAAAAAGCTTTGGTGTGCTTTCCCCCCAGTTCTACTCCTGCACTCTAAAGATCAAGCAGGACCACACCCAGGTTGTATTAATAGCTCCACATGGTCCCACTAATACTGGTTCTCCCCTCTATTGGATCTCTCAATATCAACCCCAATCTGACTCCAGTTGCATCCGACTTTGATCTCCCAACAGCACAGTTGGCTGCTCTACCCAAACCTGCAATTCCTTCATTTAACCGCCTGGAAGCTCCATGGCTAAATCCTAGAGAGGAGGCTTGCTCAGAGCAAGTTTTCCATGTCTTATTAAATAGCAGAAAGCACTCCACCAGGGCCACCTACCTATCAGAATAGAAAGTTCTCTATCTGGGTTTGTCAAACCAGAGTCTCACTGATGAGCTTGTCCATCTAACATATACTTAACTATCTAGGTTCACCTGGCAGCAATGTATGGATAACTGTTCTGTTTTTTTAAATGAAAAGGCAATCTGACTCTGTAGATGCCTGGAAAGGCTGTGCCCTCAATTAAGGTAGGATTTTCCCTGTGGGACTTGATCTTGATCTTGTCTACTTATGAGACCACCATCTGAGCCTTTCGCAATGTGCTCCTTACTGCACCTTTTGTGGAAGGTGGTTTTCCTAATTGCCATTACTGCTGCCAGAAAGGTCTCTGAATTGCATGCCGTCTTATCCGAACCACCATACACAGCTGCTTTTAAAAATAAGTCGTACTTATGCCCTCATCTGTGTATTCTCTATAAAGTAGTTTCCAATTTTTTTGTCAGTCAATTTACTTACCTGTGTTTTACTCCAAACCACAAGCAAATAGGGACAAGCAATGACTACACACATCGGACGTTAGACGAGCACTGGTGTTCTATGTAGACAGGAACAAACTGGTTTAGCAATCCACCCAGCTGTATGTGGCCAAGCGAACAAAAAGAGAGTCTTCCAATCGCCTTACAGAGAATTTCATCTTGGATAACTTACTGTATCCACGTTTGTTATGATCTGGTAGGCGTTTCACCACCAGACAAGGTGACTGCTCACTCTACAAGGTTGCAAGCACCCTCAACAGCTTTCCTAGCACAGATCCCTATCCAGGACATTTAAGCAGCAACCTAGTTATTGGTGCACACTTTCTCCTCCCATTACACCATCACCCAGTACTCTAGCAATGATGCCAAATTCAGTCAAGCAGTACTACAGTCTGTGTGTATGTGAACTCCAATCCCTCCACTTATATTATTACTTGGGAGTCACCAAGAGTGGATTACACATGTGCAATCACTTGAAGAAGAAAAAATGATTACTAACAGTAACAGTTGTTCTCCGAGATGTGTTGTATATGTCCATTTCATGACTGTCCCTCCTACCCTTCTACATCAGAGTTTCGGGAAAGAACGAACTAAGGATGCTCAGGGTTGGCTGGGTGCTTTATACTGATGCCAACAGTACATGGTCACAAAGGGCGCTTGAGCCACCCCAAAGGTGCCATGAGGGAAAAATTTCTGGGGATTGTGTATGGGATACATACACACCAAGAGTGGAATGGACATGTACAACACATCTCAAAAAATATCAGTAAGAAAGGATGGTAACTGTTTTTTTTGTTTGTTTGTTTTTAACTTTACATTTAAAATTTTATTTTCAGTTTTATTTTTTTCTGGGTAAGGTCACGGTGACCCCAAGAACCCCTTTATGCCAACTGGCAAAGGGGACATTCAACCTGACATTCTCAGACTATCTAGCAAAATAGTTTCTAGTATGGTATCCTATAAAACTGTTGTCACTCTGATCATTAATATCATCATGGGTATATGTACAGGTTGTGCATAAAAAGTTTTGTATATGTGCTAGAAATATGTTTATAAAGTATGTTTTGGAGCTAGTAGACACACAAATCTGCCGTAGATAAAGGAATGTTGTTTTACCCATTTCCAGTCTCTCCAATGCAAATTGAGCAAGGGATGGTAAGAGACAGTGGAAGCACATTTACCTGTAAGATAAACAAAGGGCTTGTCTACGCTACAGTGGAAATTTGATCTAAGCTGCGCAATTTGAGTTATGTGACTAGCGTAACTCAAATCAACTAGCTTAGAGCTCCTTACTGCGGGGTCCACATTACGTGATGTCAACAGGAGACGTTCTCCCGTTGACTCCCCAACTCTTCTCAATCCAGTGGAGTATAGGAGTTGACAGGAGAGTGATCTGTGGTTGATTTAGCGAGTTTTCACTAGACTCGCTAAATCAACTGCCGATGCTTTGATCACCGCATGTCAATCCCCTGGTAAATGTAGACAAGCCAAAAGTAATTAAACCAACTGGAGAAGCAAATGGACCAGAGGGATAGAGAGACAGCATGGTGACTTAGCAAGCAGCAGGGGAGAAAAACTTTTTCTGGAGACACACTTCAAAGGAACATATTTCAAAGGTTCACTGGTCTATAAAAAGAAGGGAGGAAACTCCTGAGTTAGTGATCACTGAGGGAACATAGGGAACAGCACCTTTTGAGCCTGTGAATGGTGGATCCTCTTGGCTGTAGGGCAGGAGCTGCTCTTTTAGGAAAAGATATAGCTTGCTAGAATTAAGTTTTTAGGCACTAGAAAACATGTTGTTTTTGTTTGTAACCCGTTTTCTCTCTCTCTCATTCTTGCCTGATATCTCTTAAATCTGTTTCTTCATTGCTACACTTATTCTTGTTTTATTACAAAACCCTCCCAATGTTATATTGAAGTAAAGTGGGAGTCCTCAGCTAAACTGACAGGCTGGTGTATGCTCTGCCTCTTTGGAGGCAGCAAACTTAACCTCTGTCGGTATCCAGTGAGAAGTCTCTGGGGAACTCAGTAACTGGGGTTTGCTGGTTGTTACCTGCAAGGCAAGGTTTTGACTGTATGTCTTGCTAGCAAACTACTTGAGACTGTCAGTCTGGAGTGGCGTACAGTTTAGTAGCAGCAAAGCTCTCACTTGCTGAGGCAGTCGGATGACCCCAGTGACATAGTTCTGGGTTCCCTGAGGAGAGCATTAGTCATGTAATGTCGTATATACCATGTGGTTATGCCAGTATAATATCCATATGCTACCACAGTCCAGAGAACTATAAATCCCCAGTCAAAGAACATAACGGCAATGTCCTCCTTCAATATTTGATTATATCAGAAGTTCAACGACTGTTATTAGAAGTGTTGTAATGAGATGTATGTGATTAATCAAAAACATATGCAAGCTCTATGTGGTTGGTAATATAATACTCCTCCTTTTGGTTAGAAGGTTAGAATGTAGGGTGAATTGCAGTTATATGGAGCTGTAGCTTTCTCTTAGTGATTGTAGTCAATAATATGTTGGTGGCAAGGATAGTCTATTCTCCTGTTTTGTGAACATCGCTTTCTTCTTTGAGCATTTGTCCACATGGATCCCATTGTAAATGTGTGCGCCTTGTGTACCCAAGCATGCAATCTTTTTCCAGCAATGTCTCTTGGGGCTACACATGCGCCCTGTATCCCATCGCACCCTCCACAGTGACGGTATAAAAGGCTGAGCACCCCCAACTGACACTCAGTTCTTCTCACTGCCCATGGTGGCAAGTTGGAGCGTCAGTGTCTGGTTACCCTGTAGTATAGCTAGTTAAGGGGTTTTTTTTTAGCATTATTTAGTCTAGTAGGTTAGCTTTAGATGAGTTATATTTGGTCATTGGTTTATATAAAAAACAAAACTATTTTCTTATTGTTTATACCTCAATAGTAAGGACTAGGTCTGATGGTGATGAGCAGGCCTGCAGGCTTTAAAATATTCCTTGCTTGCAAGACTGCTGAGCCTGCTAACAATGCAAATTCAAAGTGTGCGTTAGTTTAGGGGAGGTTCACATCTCTTTCCCTGTGCCATCTGTAATTTTTTTTTCTAAGTGTACACAGAGGGCTCCTGATGCTCATTCGAAATTGTTCCTGATGGAAAAAATCTACGTGGAGTGCGTCTGACTCTGGGGTACACCCTCAGCAGCAGTCTCTTGCTTTGAAAACAGTTTCAACAAGTGCCCTGGCTGCAAGAGATGCCATCCTGGGATATAAGAAGTCTTCTGGCTCCAAGAGCCCTCATGCTGTTAGCAAACAGAGTTTCATCAGCCCTCTTCAGGTCAGTCAGTGTCTCCTGTTATCCAAGGGAGGAAGGAACAAAGATCTCCAGGCACATCCTGGCATCAATCACCATTCTCAGTATTGGCCAAGAAGTCAGTCTTCATAAGCCTTATATAACCAGGTTTCTATGAAACCACATCAGTACTGTGAGTCCAAGTCTAGGGATTCATGTTCCTTACCCTCAGTGCCACGTCCCATACTTTTGGGGACCCTCACTTCCTCAGTACCATATCCAGACACAGGAGTGAAAGTAACTTAAAGGACTTACTGGTACTCCAGAGTCCTGCAGAGGGGGAGGGGCCTCAACCAGAAGAGGCATGGCCTCTATCGGAAGAGGTGGGGCCTTTAAATCCCAGGGCTTTTAAATCAGGATGTAAAGGGCTTGGGGATTCGGCTGAAGCTAGGAGCCGGGCCCTTTAAATCACCCCCGGAGCTACCAGCTGCAGAGGCAGCTCGGAGCTCTGGGGTTTGGGCAGGGGCGAAAGAAATTTACATTTCTTACCCATATGGTCCAGTCACAACCAACTCACCTCTCCTACGTACTTCATGAATCCCTCCCATTGCATGACATAGATAGAGAAAATAAAGCTACTATTACGACTACCAGTACTGTCCGTAATAAAACTTTACTATTGGAATAAGCCTGAAAAAGTGAAAACTCACTGCCACATTTTTCTCCGTGTCTTCCCTCCTCCTCCAGCCAGGCTGCCAACACTAGGCTCTGTGCTTTCTCCCTGCCTGGCACTCAGCAGCTGCAGGGGCTTCCCTCTAGCTTGCAGCAGGGAGACTGGCTAAGGGAGGGAGAAGCCTGCTTCCTGCATAAGAACCGTTTAAACTCAGCTGTTCCCTGTGTGGTTCAGTAACATTTCAAAGAGGATCTGCAAGCAGTTTGGACATCACAACCATGATCCTCTGCTGGGGAGGGAATGGGATAGATTTGAACTTGGAAATGGTTCCTGATTTTGATTGTGTTTTTTGTATAGAGGAGATCCCCCTCATCCCAGGGGCAGAAAAGAACTGCTCCTGCCATGGTCACACACACCCTCCCCACCCTCCCCCCAACAACAACTGGGGGAATGAAATTAACAAGGATGCCAGAAACAGCTCCTAACCCTGGGGGTTGAACTGCGCAGGGAACAGCTGAGTTTAAACTGATTTTGTGCAGGCAGCAGCAGCAGGCATCTCTGCCAGTCTCCCTACTGCAAGCTAGAGCCTAGAGGAGAACCTGTGGGGGATGGGGGGAGGAATACAGAGCCTTTTCTGCAGCCTGGCTGGAGGAGGGGGGAGGGAGGCGATGAGAAGCCAATGTGACAGTGAGTTTTTCCCTTCCAACCTGCTTTTATTAGCTCTGGATTTAAGCTGTGCAGCCAAATGCTTGTATTTATTGTGTATATTAGTATTGGAGAGATCCCTTCATCCCAGGGGCAGAAAAGGACTGCCCCTGCCATGGTCAAACACAACCTCCCCCAAGCTACTGTGAGTGAAATTAACAAGGATGCCAGAAACCACTTGTAACCCCTGGGGCTGAACCCCTCAGGGAACAGCTGAGTTTAAGCTATTCTTATGCAGGGGGCAGGCTTCTCCCTCCCTCAGGCAGTCTCTTTTTCTTACTGCTCCTCCGTACCGGCCCATACCGGCTTACTTTCACCTCTGTCCAGACATGACCACTTCAAGTACGCTAGCATTGGTACTGGTTGTCATGGTACCTTTGCTGGTGATGCCATCTCCCTTGTCTGCTGAGACTGTGTTTTCATAACTCGTATGTACCTTACGGTTATTTTGGAATCGGCATCCATTGCTGGATGTTTCTCCTTTGTCTGCAGTATGCAGAGCTCGGCCAGCATCAGAACCCAAGGTACTGAAGATAAAAATATCTCTGTGCCCAACTTTGCTGGTACTGATGGCAATCTTTCATGTGAGATCTAAGGGTCTTCCAGTTTTGCTCTTCAAGAGTCTTCTCCATTAGAGAAATTTTATTCATTTGCTTCCTCATCTTTGCATAGTGTGATACAGCATGGCCAGAGGGCAGCAGGAGAGTGTTAGCAGGGAGCCTTATTCCCTGCAAGGGGAGGAAGGTTTGCTATAGATTAATTAGAGCACCTGAAGCCAATTAGAGCACCAGCAGTCAGTCATGTGATAAAAACCCCTGCTTCAGTCAGACAGTGTGGGAGTTGGAGCAGAGAACAGTTTTGAAGAGAGACTAAAAGGAAAGTTTGGTGGAGTGCTGCAGTGGGCTGAGAAATCCAAAAAAACCCTAGGTAAGGGGCACCTGGCTTATATAGAAGGAGGGCAAGAAGCCCCTTCACAAGCTGAAAGGCAGGAGAGGGAAGCAGTCCAGGGGAAGGAACCACTAGTTCAAGTGGTTCACCACAAACCTCAGGGCCCCTGGGTTGGGACCTGGAGAAGAGGGTGGGCCCAGGTCCCTCCCTCTCCACTCCCTTCCTCAAGGACATTAGTGGGGTAATTAAAATACCGATTCAGAGGCAAGCAATGGTGCTCTGAACCTTCCCCAAAGAACAGAGAGCGCAAGACCCAGCATAACAGTACCGGCAATTTGCCAGAATAGTAATCAGAGTTATTCTGCTAGGAGGTTTTCATCTTTGACTAGGTCACCTGAGAGTGCCGTTAATGGAAATCCTTCTTGTCATAGATCTCATGCTCCAAAAAAGTCTCGTATTCCCTGGTTCCCACCTTTATGGCACTTACAAGCCCTTACGATTAGGACCTTCTGAGATCCTGGAACCTCAGAGTCAGTAGAAGATGAAGGAGGAATATGATGTTCTGTGTATCCCTCTAGGCATATCTTCATCATTAATTAAATTGATTTCTCATTGAACAAATAAATTGACTATAGACAACTTCAGAGCTTTCCAGGACCTCCTTGAAAGGATGGTGGACAGCAGCACCTTTCCAGGATCCCTTAAAAGGCTAAAGATCCACCTGGAAGGTGTCAAGGAAAGAACTCATAAATTCTTTGATGTTTTATACCTGATATCCTAGGGTCAGTTAGCTATGCTGATTAATGAAGGCATTATTGAACTCTGTAAGAATTTGTCAAGCTTCAGTATCCGTCTTGGCCACAACCAAGAAGGCATTGCAGATACCAGTTACCACCTGAGGCATTTTAATAACTTTTTTTATGCACCTGATATCTGGTTTGTAGGTTGTAACAGCAGTTCACAAAGAATGTAGGTTGCTTGACCTGCCTAGGTGTACCCTCAGGGACAAAGAACCTAAGGTGATGGATCTGCTGGTGGGGGTGGGGGGAGTTTATTCATCTGCTTCTTTGCAATTTCAGATAGCCAATTGTCATGCTTTAATGATTAAATATAACTTAATGTAATGGGACCAGGTTTTACTGTTGTTGGAGAGACTTCACTGTTAGGGCAAAGACAGCTCTGCAGGTGTCTCTGGTTGCTTCTGACGCTGCAGCCTGGTCAGTGGCCACTGTGGTGAGGTGACTGAGAAAAACAACGTTGTTGTGGTTGTCAGAAATTCCTACAGAAGTTCACAGTACTGTTGAAGATTTGCCTTTTGAGGGCCATTTTTTTTAAACTCCAGAATGGATGAGGCATTGCACTTACTGAAGGATTCCAGGCATCACTTTGTCTTGGTTAATGTTCCTCTTCTGAGAAGGAGCATAAAGGAACATTTTCTAGACAGTGATTTAGATTCCAGTTCAACAAGGGTGTATCTTCCTCAAGAGATTTGCCACAATGAATCAGATTATCTCATCTTCAGTCCCACCTAGTGAATCTGCCTCTGCTTTATGGGATATATATTGTCTTCTGCTTATGTGTCTAGTACTTATTAATGGTTCCCCCTTCAACCTCCCTGAGTTTGGCTAAGGTTTTTCGAGGTGTACTAATTGAGCAACACAGCATGGATTTCCCTGTAGAAATTTCTCAGGAGGTACTTTCATTTCTTCCTTGATGTACATACTTTCTAAATGTCTGCCAAGGTATTTCCTTTCGCCAACTACTCACATCAAACATGCTAACGACAGAGGCATCCAAGTTGGGCTGGATGCACCTTTGGAATCTCTCCAGATCCAGGACATGTGGTCCCAAGCAGAGACTGAGTTGCATAAAAGTATGTTAGAGCTCAGAATATCTAGCCTGCAATGCTTTTCTACCATTCCTTCAGGGTATTGCTACTGAAATTCTGATGGCCAACACAACAGTGTGTATAAACTGTATAAACAGGCAAGGGAGAAGGCAGGACCCAGCACTCCAGTTTTCCTCTAAGTCCTATGCTCTTTCTCCCAGCTCTCTGTCTCTGGTGCCTCAGCTGCCCATCTCTGCTTCCTGGAGTCATCGTGGCAGCTCAATCTTGAATTTAGATGGTAGAGTTCCTCCTTTCCAGAGTGTTAGTAGGGCATCTTCCTCTGTGTTTCTATGCCTGGGCCCCTGCCATCCCAGTGGTCCTGGACTGGGAAGCCGTATGCTTATATCCTATTTTTCTGATAAACTTCTTATAATCTTTTTATCTTCCAGGTTCCCAGAAAGATCATGTCACCTAAAGAGAGAGCTCTCCATCAACCATGAGTGGAAATTGAGATGTAGAATTAGATCAGATATTTCTAAAATGGGGAGTTCCCTTGATAGAGCTGTTTGCTTCAAATGTGAACATGAAGTGTCCAGCATTCTGCTCTTGTAATCAGACACTGATAAGTCACTCAATCTCTTGTAAACCCTGCAATACCCATTAGGCATTGGGTGAAAGTACAGCAGCCACCCATGTGGAAGCAACCCATTGGGGCAGCCTCAGAACAGAACATATGGTCCTCAACTTTCTTTTCACAGCTTCCCGGCCAGTTAAAGCACAGATATCACAGATTGCAATCCATAAATTGAAGTCGGAAAGCAACTGGGGTTTATAATATCACTGCTGAATTGCTGAAGACAGGTGCGAGTATTGTTATCATAGCTATATAGGCTTTTCCAGACCATCTGGTGTACTACTGTTATCCCCAGTGTTTAGAAGAACAGTATTGTTCTGCCTCTGCTCAGAAAGGGCGGTAAGGCAGAAGGTAGCAACTATAGAGATGATATGCTGCTGCTAGCTCCTGGGAAAGTCTCTTCTCCCATGTTAGCATCTTGAATCAATGATACACTTCGTGGCAAAGGCCCTAATACTCAGTGCAGCTCTAGAGCTGGTGGCTCCATTGTTGATCAGCTTTTTAAGAATATGACTGAATTTAGTAAGCCATGGGTGGCACTTTTTATGTAAAGACTTCCATCAGGCCTTTGATCAGTATATCAAGTAAGTTTGTGGGATCTGATGAGGTGACTTGGTGTCCCTGGGAAAATAGTATCATTAATAGAAGAGGTCTATAATGGAATAGAAAGGTCTGTTAGAGTTAATGATAAATACACAGCATAGTTCCCTGTGTCCATAGGAGTTCAACAAGGCTGCACTCTATTATCATCATTCAGTAGTGGCATTGATTAGTTGACAAATAAGCTTGTCGAAGCAGCTGTTGGTGGCATTGGGCTGAACACAGTTCTGTTTTGAGATCTTGAATATGCCAATGGTGTCTTGTTGGATGAGTTTGGTGAATTGCTGCAGCTGCTGGCCAATCTGGTTGGGCTAAAAGCAGTGTGTGTTGATCTGGTTATTTATCTGGATAAAACTAAGTTCCTGACCATTGCCATCAAGCAGCCTCCAGGTCCAGATTATGACCAGCTCAGTATTAAATCTGTCTGTACTAGCCATCAAGTACGTGGCAACTTTCAAATATCTGAGCAGCATCAGAGTGCTGGAAGATGCTAAAGAGGCAGATTTTTATGAGCAGCAACTTCAGCCATTTTTGGGGCTCCTCAGCGGCCTCTGTGGGGAAGTCATGAGATCAGACTTTCTACAAAGTTGAGATCTATAGACTCATGGTCATACCAACTCTGTTGTACTTAAGTGAAATATGGGCAATGAGGAAGGCTATAGAAGAACACCAGATGAGTATTTTTTGATTCTCATTGTCTTCATCATCTGCTCCATATTAAGTGGCACAACGAGATCACAAATATAATTACTGCCAATCAATACGAGTTTATGGAAAATAGCTCCTGTCAAACTAAATTGATATCTTTTTTTGGATGAGATTACAAGTTTGATTAATAAGACAGGTGTTGTTAGTGTAATATACTTAGACTTCTGTAAGACATTTGACTTGGTGCCACGCAACATTTTGATTAAAAAACTAGAACTATATAAAATTAGCATGGCACACATGAAATGGATTAAAAGCTGACAACGTGATCAGTCTCAAAATTTAATTGTAAACGGAATCATCATGGAGCGGGTTTGGTTAGGGGCACGGCTAGGATCAGTTCTTGGTCTAATGCTATTTAACATTGTATCCAATGACCTGGAAGAAAACATAAAATCATCACTGATAAAGTTTGCAAATGACCCCAAAACTGGGGGAGTGGTGAATAAGGAAGAGGACAGGTCAGTGATGCAGAGTGATCTGAATTGCTTGGTATACCGGGGACAAGCAAATATGCATTTTAATATGGTTAAATGTGCATGTATACGTGTACGAACAAAGAATGTAGGCCACATTTACAGGGTGAGGGACTGTATCCTCAGGAACAATGACTCTGAAAAAGATTTCAGAGCCTTGGTGGATAATCAGCTGAAAATAACCCACCAGTGCAACATTGTGACCAAAAGGACTAATGTGATCCTTGGATGCATAAACAGAGAACATGGCCATATTGGGTCCATCTAGCCCACTATTCTGTCTTCCGACAGTGGCCAATGTCAGGTGTCCCAGAGGGAATGAACAGAACAGGTAATCATCAAGTGATCCATCCTCTGTCACCTGTTCCCAGCTTCTGGTAAACAGAGGCTAGGAACACTATCCCTAAGAGCCATTGATGGACCTATCATCCATGAACTTATCTAGTTATTTTTTGATGTAGCAGTGGTGAGCATTGAAGAGGGATTTGAAGGAGGACAAGGCAGTTGCCTTATGGATCAGTTCTGGGATGGTGTTCAGTTCTTCAAGAGCAGTTCAGAAACACGCTTGGAGACTTTCGTGTGAGAAGCTGACAAATGGGTGGATGAGATGGGAGGTGAGAAGAGGGATGCCTTTTTCACTGTACTGGTTTAGAGTTGGAGTCCAGGAGTTTCCTGACTTCCATCTAGGATCCTGGTGCACCTTTTGAGTCTATACTGAAATACCCAAATGGATGAATTTTTCTGTTTTGTGATCATGATGACGATCAGGAATTATTCTTTGGTACCCACGCCCCTTCCAACTGTCTCACTAGCTTCCACTGTCCTTTCCACACAGAGTAATACAAAATAAATGTGCTTTTTATTATATTCTGCATTTCCATATAATTCTTGTGCACTTTATCATTCTGTGTATTGGACAATATGAACTGAAGTCTGAAGGAGGAACTTGTACCCCACCATGCGGTAGCATGGGCTGCTCTGTATCCTGATTCAAGCCAGAAAATAGGAATATGAGGGGGCAAAGTGATGGCTTCTGGAACCCTAACTGAGAATTGTCTAATTTTGTAGATGTTCACATTTTCTGCTTGCTTCATTACTGAAAATTGCCAGGTAGAATTGTGTATAGTTGGTTATCTAACTCTGGAATGGGAATTCATGCAATATCAGTGTCATCATCTGTTTTTTAAATCTGGTTCTCTAAATGGGGGAACAGCATAAGTAATACTGAAATCACTGAATTAACATAACTAGGAGTTTTAGTGTCTGACTTTTTGGAGAGCATCATTATAAAGGACTTCTTTGTGATGCTGACTTTATCTTCCAGGCAACATGACATTCAGAGCAATTACTGAATTTGAAAGTTCCGTAAAAAAGTTACTTGTTAAATAATGAATGTGATGCACTGAAACATTTGTTTCTAAAATTTTATTTCTTTGGTTTTCATTCTGATGTACAATTAAATGTCTGGATTTTGTTCGGATCAGCTCATGAGAAGGAAAGTACAAGCAGCTTCTCTTGTTTAGACTAAGCTTCTACTTTAGTCTTTAGGTGAATTCTGGTGATGGATAAACAGTGCTGTGTATATACTTTCCTTGGGATTTAGAGGCTATTTAAAGGATACAAATGTCACAGTTTGTATCCTGCTTCATCACATTAGTTTGTTGCTCTGTATATACTATTAAGCCACCTATCATATTACTTTGTAGCCATTTGAGCCTTTACCTTCCTGTTATCTGTCTAACATGTCTTCAGATCACTTTTAACTAGACCCAGGAGAATGAAAGGAAAATTATTAGTGTACATGTTTTATTACATCTGAATTATTATTTGATCTGATTTTTGTTCTGCTTTGTTATCTTTTCTGCAAATGTTAATGCTAATAGATTTTTTTTATCCAAATATCAGGAAAGGAACTTTTATTCATGTCCAAAGTGCACATCCAGATACTCCAACATGGCTTTGTGTATTTGGGAATGAACATAGCATTAGAAAGGAGGAAGAGACTAGGAGAGTGGATGATCCAGTGATTTTGAAAAATAAATAAATACAATGAAGTGATCCTTGAGATCTTTCTTTCTTTGTCCAGTAGAGCAGAAATGCCACACACACATCCCTCCCCCGGCATCAGTGGTTGGGGGAATTTGATGGGGCCAGTGGTAAAAGGGGGACAGTCTCTGTAGCAAGTGGGGAGACACTTACCAAGGGACAACAGATAGCGCCTTCCCCTGGGAGTCTCTGACACCCATTGGCCATCAGGGAGAAAGGGGTGCTGATTGGTCAGCATTCCCCAGCTCCCAAGATTTAGCCCAGTGCAGGGACATGTGAAGCCTCCTTTGGCGCCTTTCCAGCAAAGAAAAGGTTACTTACCAGCTTCCAGCAACAGCAGCAGGAGTCATCCAGATGCAGAGGGAGGCTGGTAAGGATCCTGGGACCGCTTTCCCCAGGGACAGAAGGTCTGCACCAATGGGGAGCAGGCCCACTGTGGGGGTGATACCTCTGCCCATCCATCCCAGCATGGGAACTCTGCCTTCAATCAGAGCAGGAAATGCTGTTGCAAACTGTACTGGCACTAGTCTTTATGACAATTTCAAAAAAAAAAAAAGTATCCAAATTTAACTTTCCTGCTGAAGTACTTCAGGATAAACTATGTACACTTGAAAAAATCTTTAATGTTACTCAGCTTGAAGTTGCTAACAAGTATTTTTGCTGCCAACATACATAGCTCTTGAACCATCATTAGGTTCATCGGTGTGGCTTCAGGCTGTTGTTCAAGCCACTCTTCTGCTTGCATGTGTGGGATCTTACTGGTGGTCTCACCCTCTCTTCTTGTCACTTTCACTGTCAATGTCACTGTTCCTCACACCAATTCAGTTATCTCATGGCAGCTTGTATCAATGATTCATGTTTTCCAGAATGCCTGGCCATTGGCTGAATGAGGCTGATAATGTTTGGTGGCGAAAACAAATACCAAATGCTTCCATCTTTTATCAATAGATTTTCAATGGCAGGGTGAGATGGAGCATTATCCATCAGTAGCACCACTTGGATAGGTAGTGATTTTGGCATAAAATAGTCTTTCACAGGTAGAACAAAGTGTTTAAAAAACAGTTGGAGAAAATACCTTTATCCATACAAGCGCTGCACTGGCTGTAGTAATGGACAGGTAGAGCTGACATAGTGACATTTGCAGAACAGTGAGGTTTCACACTTTTGTGAATGAACAGCAGTGGGAAATGGAAATCCCCACTTGTGTTAGAAGTAGCCATTAGCGTGACCTGATCTTTACTGGGTTTAAAATTCTTCACCTGTTTTTCTGAACTGTCTGCCAGTGTCTTGTTTGGAAGCAGGTGCCAGTACAGGCCCATCTTGTAGTTAAACTCTTGGTCCCAGGTAAGTTCCTGCTGTTCAACAAATGTTTTAAAACTGTTTTTAAATTAACCTGTGACATTAGAATCCACTGTCAGTGACTCTTCTTGCATGCCCAACTGCTGTATTCAATGCCGATTTTTGAACCGACAGAGCCACCCTGGGCTTGCTTTAAAATGGCCCTCACCTTTGTCTGGATATATTTCTCGGTAGAGTAACTTTGCCTTCTCTGTAGCCATCACACTTCTTATAGGAGTGCATTTTGATCTTGTGCAAACCACAGATGGATTGCCTTATTAAAATCAGGAGCATCGACTTTGCATTCAGTACACCAGCTTTTTACTGCTCTACTGTCTTTGACTTCTTTTGCAAGTGGCTTTTTTTTTCCCCTGACTTTTCTGAATATTTGTGACGGTTGATTTCCCGATACCATATTTTACTGCTATGTTGTTGAGGCTAATACCATTGTTGAGGTTTTTTAATATTTCTAGTTTTGTGTCAATTGAAAGTGTGACATGTTTGCACTTCCCATTGCTTGTTAGCATGCTTAGCCATACAATATTTCCTTGCTTTTTTTGTGTGTGTGTGTGTCTGCTGCTGCCTGATTGCGTACTTCCAGTTTCAAATTAGGTATGCAATTGACCGGTCAGTTTGTAACTCTAGTGTTCATATCTCTGTGGTTTTACTGTATGTGACCATAATTTGTATGAGGAGCCCTGAGAGGTATATTTCCTTCCTCAAGTATGAGGACTTAATAGCAAGAACTTATGCTATATATGGTGGGATAGCGTGTTTAAGGTATGACAGAAAATTTAGATGGCAGCAGAGAAGCATGATTTACCCTGGAACTTGGGATTTGAGGTATGACTCCTTACAAGCTGTCATTCACAGGCAGCGGGTTGCCAGTACCAAAACCTCGTTTTCAAAATATGGCTATAAAAGCCAATGTGTACTTTGCATTAATGATGGGAAATGTTTTTGTACCCATGAGAGAAAAGTGAAGGTGAGCAGATATTCTCTCCAGAATGTCTTATTTCCCTCTTTCTCCTCCCCCCCCGCCCTCATTTAGGTGGAAAGGACTGTATCTTCCATCCCTCCCCACTGCTTATATTTGTACTGTAGTGTAGCAGTCTAAATGTTGTTTGTAGTTGTGCTCAGCACACAGGTAGTTTTAGAATTAGGCAATCTTTATGACTTTTTTAAACACAAACCAGACCCAGCGTACTCCTCCTGCATGAGTTCTACCAACAGCCTGTGACTGTTTCCCTTAGCAGCTCCAGTTCTGTCCATGACTCCGGAGAGACTGGAATGTGCTCCTGGACCTCATGAATTGTTTGCATTGGAAGAATGAGGTTTCCATGTGCTCTGGTCCACTTTCCTGCTAAAAGGGCCCTCTCTCCTACATCAGATCTGACACACTCTGGTCATTTTCCTACACACATCTCTTTTTGTCAACTCCATTGGCACCTCCATTTGTACCAGACTCTCCTTACTCCACATCGAAGGACTCTGATGATAAGCATGGTCCACCACTCCTGTTTCAAAGGTACGCCTGCATGGAGGTTCAGACGGCGCAGTGGCAATATCCTCTAATGCCTTTGCTTAGGAACCGCTGGTACCCAGCTCCATGGGCACTGCCGCAGCAGCATCAGGATCAACAAGGTTGGCCATATTGGAGATCATAGCCCAATATCAGGCTTCAGAACCATCCTGATCTGCCCGGGAGGAGATCCCCATTTTACCACCCCACCCTTCATCAAGTAGACATTCAGAACTGGGGCTGGATGATGCATCAGTTAGCCCAGCTCCAATGGTACCGCCGGATCTGAAGAGGCTTCCCTCGTTGTCCCTGGACATGGCTGTGTCCTTGACACCTTGCTTTCCTCTGACTATCATCAATTTCAGGAGCTGCTAAGAAGAATAACTAATGATCTTCAGATTCCCTTTGAAAGAGGTGCAGGACAGACAGCACCAACTGCTAGATATTTTATATCTACTGGTACCAGCCAGAATGGTTCTACCAATCAACAATGCCATTTACCAACTGGAATGTACGGTGTGAGATACCCCGGCCACATGCACCTTCACCATGAAGTGGGCAAAAAAGAGATACTGTGTCCCCTCCAGTAGGTCTGAGTTTGTTCTCCCACCTTTTGGCCCACCCTGTGAACTACCAAGGAATTAGGCAAACAAGCATCCATGCTCCCATCCCTCTGACAAGGAGGGGAAGAGGTTAGACCTTGAGGGTAGGAAGGTCTTTTCCTCAGCCAGGCTCCAGTTTCGTATTTCGAGCTACCATGACTTTTGAACTATGGCCAGATGGCAGGGTTTGTGGACAAGCTTACCCCAGCAGGATTGTGCCCGCTTCCAAGCTATTTTGAAGGAGGGCAAGTTGGTCACTAGAACCATATTTGAGACTGCAGTTGATTCCGCAGACACGTCCTTGCATACAATGGTGACTGGAATTCTCATTAAAAAAAATTGTGGTTACACTTCTCAAGCTTTCCTAGGGAAGTACAGAGCACAATTGAGGACCTTTGATGAATTACACCTCTTCACGCACTGAAAAACTCTAGAGTCACCTGTGATTGCTGGGCATTTATACGCCAGCACCCAAATGAAAATTTTGTTGTCTGCTCTCTACACAATGCTACAGAGCTCTCCTGTTCTGCTGTTTGCGAGCCTTGACCTAAGCACCAAAAGGAAGAAAGATCTAGTCTGCCTGGTACACCAGAGCAGTCCTCCACGCAACATAGTCAATCTTTACATCAGCGATATTTCTGAGTGCACCTAGAGAGCCATCAGCCAGTTTGCACCACAACACTCTTTACAGCCATCCCTTTAGAGAGCCATCTCAATCTCTTTCTGCTAGCATGGAGTGTAATAACAATGGACAAGTGGGTCCTGGATGTCATTTGACTTGGCTATATGATCGAGTTTATGATTTTTACCTCCACCACATCCCCCACTCTCGTCTTGTCTCAGGGGCCACTCTCACAACAGTATCCTTACCCTATAAGTGGACTCCCCACCGCAGAGAGGAGCAGTAGATCCAGTCTCCACAAACTTTCAGTGCATGGGGTTCTCTTTCAACTATTTCCTCGTGCCCAAGAAGAAGGGGGAATGGAGACCAATCCTGGAACTCTGGTGCCTCAACCTTTCCATTTGCAAGCCAAAGTTCCGTATGGTCAAGCTTGTGGCCATCATTCCCTCCCTAGAAAAAGGCATGTGGTTTATGGCTTTCGATATGCAAGACGTCTACTTCCACATTGATATCCACATGACCCACAGATGGTTCCTGAGGTTCATGATGGATCCTTGGCACTTCCAGTACAGGGTTCTCCCATTTAAACTTACCACTGCTTCATGAGCCTTTACAAAGGTTTTCCCTGTGGAAGCAGCTCACCTCTAATGGGAAGGAGTCCTTGTCTTGCCCTACCTGGACGACTGGCAGTGTGGTGTAGAAGGGAAGCTCAAGAATTGACATCCCAGCTCCTCCTTCTCCTCTCCTACCTAAGGGTGCATGTGAATGTCTGTGGAGTGGAACACAGTCCCTGGAGCTCATGCATGTCTGTCAAAGGACAGGTTCCAGACCTAACTGGACCTAATTGCTTCAGTGATATCGAACCCCTTGGTCTCAGCCAAGACTTCTTTCTCTTCTCAATCACGTGACAGCGTGCGTATTTGCCATGGCCTTCGCTCACCTGCACTCCCACTGTCTACAACTATTGCTGCAAGGAGTCTACTCCCCTATGCACCAACCTGTGGACACTGTTTTCACCATTCCACTAGAAGTCATCTATTCCTTTCAATGGTGGGCAGACCCGCACCAGGTTTGCTCCAGAATGCTCTCCTTCCATCCTCTCCAAGCATGACGTTCATAATGGATGCGTTGGAGATTACATGATGCAAGGAACTTGGAATGCTCAGGAAGCCAGGATGCGCATCAACTTCCTGAAACTTTGGGCAGTATGCTGGGCTTGTCCATGTTTTTTTTACCATCCATCCACTCTTGTCAAGTTCTCATCATTTTAAACACCACCACAACAGTTTACTACATAAACAAGCAAGGAGGCACAAGTGCCGTGTGTGGAAGTGGTGCAATACCCTCTGTATCCTTGTGACAAGGTGCTGGGCAGAGGGTTGCTGATTCAGCCTTCTGTCATACCAACTGCCATTTAGGGGATAGATTAGAGCTGGCTGGAGATAACCTGTCCCTAATTGGGGAGGCAGCAACAGCTGCTGCCTAATTAACCTGGGGGTGAATAAAAGCCTCAGGGGAAGGAAGCAAAAGGAGAAACAGAAAGAAAGGGAAAAGACAAGGAATGGAAGCAGGGAGGTAGCTCTTCTCTCCCTCCTGCCTATACACGGCGAAGGGCCAACTGTACATGATGAAACAGTGGTGGGAACAAGCCTGTAAATAAACTCCACCAGTGGATACTAGTCCCAGGATCTCAGAGTAACTTTGTGGACTTAGCAGAGGCAGGAGCAAGGGAGCCCTGCCCCAAACTGCTACAATCCTATTGTCAGCGGCCTGTCTTCCAAATGTAATTGCTGATGCTCTGAGCAGGAACTTCGTGACTGACCCATGAATAGAGTTGTACAACACAGTAATCGCAGACATTTTTGGTCGCTGGGGGACCCGGTCAGGAATCTCTTTGCCTCTCATACCAACATGCAGTGCATCCAGTACTGTTCCAGGGAGGGCTCTGCCCATTAATAGGGTGACACCTTGGTTGTCAACTGGTCAGACTGAATCAATTATGCCTTCCCTCCCTTAACACGCCTGCCTAGATCCTTCACAAACTCTGACGAGAGAAGACAACTGCCATCCTGATTGCTCTATTCTGGCCTCTCCAGGTCTAGTTTCCTCCTCTACTTTTCATGTTGAAGCATCCTCCACTCCTGCTTCCAGTGTTCCCAGAAGTGCTCATAAAACATGACAGATTCAGGCACCCAGATCCACGGACACTTTACCCAAGAGCTTGGTGAGCTTGGTTTTTGGATGAACACCTCCATTAGCATGGGAATGTTTGTCGGCAGTGTGAGATGTCCTCTTGAGTAGCAGGAAGGACTCCATGAGGAGATCCTACCAAGCCAAATGGACATGTTTCATTTCCTGGGCCAAGCAGAAAGGTCTTGCCCCTGAGGCTGTGGGCATCCTGATGCTCTTAGACTGTTTCTTGTCTAGGAAGTCTTCAAGGCTCACTCTTAGCTCCGTGAAGGAGCACATAGTGGCTATCTGTGCTGTCTACCCTCCTGTGGAGGGGCATTTGGTTTTCACTCACCTTTTGCCCAATTCTGGAAGGGTCTTGTATGCAAATATCCTCTTGTTCAGCCTATCGCTCCTCAGTGCGACATCAACCTAGCCCTTACAGCATTGATGAGCTCCCTCTTTGAACCGCTGGACTCCTGCTCCCTTTCTCTTATTTCCATAAAGGTCACATTTCTGATTATCTCTGCAAGAAAGGTTGATGAACCGGGGGCCATGATAGCAAATCCCCCTTTACCACATTCCATAAGGACAAAGTCTCACTGTACTTGCATCCCAGATTTCTACCGAAAGTGGTTTCCATTTCCATCTCAACCAACCCATACATCTGCCCACCTTCTTTCCAAAACCGCACACCTCAAAGGAGGAATGGTGGTTTCACACCCTTGATGTACAATGGGCCCTGGCCTTTTACCTACAAAGGACAAGGCCATTTCAGAAATCTACTAGACTATTTGTTGCCATAGCAGAGAGAATTAAGGGGCAGGCCCTCTCCACCCAGAGAATGTCAAAATGGATCTCAGGGTGCATTATGCTTTGCTATCAGTTGTTGGGGCGGTCCCCACCAGGTGGGATACGGGCCTATTCCACAAGCGTGCAAGCAGCATCTGTGTCTGTGTTCCACAATGTGCCATTTACGGACATATGTAAGGTGGCTACGTGGAGTTCAGTACACACCTTTTCTTCCCTTTGTGCCCTGGTGCAAGACTTTGCTACAGATGCCTCATTTGGGGCAGCTGTCCTCCGTTCCATGGTTCCAGCATCATCCTCGCACCCTCCTCCTATCTAGGTACTGCTTGTTAATCACCCTCAGGGGAATACAATAGAAACCATCACTCGAAGAAGAGGAGATTACTTACCTGTAACTGGAGGAGGTCCCTATCTGTATTCCAATCTTGTCATACTTCTCTGCTGCAGATCTGCTCCACCATTTATCACCTCAGGTGAAATCATGAGGTGGTACAAGGGCACATGCATGGACCGACGGACACTACTACTTTGAAAAGCTCTAGGTGCCTGGCCCATGCGCATAATCCTCAGTGGAATACAGATAGGAACCGCACATCTGGAAGAACCTCCAGTTACAGGTTAGTAGCCTCCTCTTTCCAAACAGAAGAGGAGGCCAAAAGTGATGAATACAATGTTACAAACCATTTATTTCATATTTCAGTGTATAACTATTACAGATCCCGTATATTCCATGAAATCAGGGCCATAGCGGGTATACCTTTTAGCTAATGGTTCTTAAACTGTCTAATAAGGAAAGATCTATTTCACATGCTAATTTAGATGCTTAATTTTTTTCCTTGACTATTTTAATGTAACTAGTTTGGATAACATCTGAAATCTAAACTGATTATTTCAAGATGTTCCTTAGCAATCAACTGTTTATTCCCCATATTGATGGTATTCATTTTTATGTATTTAAAACAAGCAACTGCTAGCCTTTATATAAATAAAAATGATGGATCCTTTTTTAGAATGTGGTTTTGTTATATATTTATAGTGCCTTAAATTATTAAAAATATAACTGGCAGAATGCTCCCGAAGCACTCAGATTATTTTACAGAATGTTTTCTATTGCTCAAACTTGCATGTATTTTTTTGTATATAGCTATATTTCAGGAAAAAGGCTTCAGAGTTTTTATAAGCAGGTTATATATAACACTATCTTACAACTGGACATATAGTGGGAGTTGCTGATAGAAGTAAAACTGCACAGTTTACTTGAGATGTCTGTAAAGACACACTCAAAGAGATTCTGAGGCTATGATAAATAGAGGAGAGCGTATCTTGAGTGGTTAGTGAGAGCTGAAGCCTGAGATGCATTGTCTTGTTCCATTTTTTTTAAATGAGCACAAACCTCCTGCATGATAAATATGTTTTAAAATATTGTTCAACTGTTTTGTCCTCATCCATCCAAGGAAAAATATTTTCATTAATTTCCATATTTTTTATAATTTTCATGACATAAATAAATCAACCATAGAGCATGTCCAAATCCAAAATAAAAATTGCATATAGAAGTATCTGGTTCCATTGTATTTTTTCCCTCTGCTTAATATGTGTTTGGCACTGGGAATGTAGGCAGGATACAGTTATGTTTATAAAATATAATATATGTAAGTGTGTATGTATAGAATTAAGGCAGATCAGGTACCCAAGCTTCAATAAATAATTTTCTTTGTTAAACTACTGAGAAGTATATCGCTTGTATCAACTTGTGCGAGGTGAAGCTTGTTTGCATATCAATAAAATAGCTCTTTTTACCAAATATAATTGTTTGAATCACTTACAATTTAAATGGGCTAACAGTCTTTCTGATAAGTTAGGTAGGCCATACACAGGTATCCATGACAATTTGTTTGTGCAGAGACACAAAAATACTCTTATTAGAATTGAATATTTCAATCATAAAAGTAATTAAGGTTAATATTCCTCTTCCTCAGTCTGAGTTGTCCATTCAAGAGTCAGACTTCACTATGTCCAACCTTTTGGGGGCAGAGTTCTCATCCCAGACATAACATTTTATCCTTATATGTCTCTCTGTTGCTGAGTACAGGATAGTGGCCTCAAAACCCTTTAAGATTTTTTAACATTTAATGTAAGTTCTCTTTTCTGCTTTGGGTACTAGATGTAAATCTTACATTAGGATTTTGTAGATTCCTACTGTTAACCTGCTCTCAGATGCCTGTCTTATTCTGAAATGTCTGTCATTATGATACTGCTATAAAGTTTGGATTCTCCAGGTGGGCATCTGGGAACAGTAATAGTTACAAATTTATATTACAGTATTAACCAGAGGCTCCAGTAGGAATTGGGGCTTCTTTTTGCTGAGTATGGATTGGGTCCTGTGCTGGATTAGATGCTGGAATCATTTTAGTCATGAATCCTCAGTGGGTGCCTTCTCTGCCAGTGGGGTTTCCTAATACTCTTCTGATGTGTGTTTTGCTCTGATTTCATTTTTAGTGGTTTATAATGTACTTTCTGTCTTCATGAATGTGCATGGCACAATCCGTAAACAGTTTGTTCTTCTTGGGTGAAATCTTGACCCCACAGAAGTTAATGTGAGATTTGCCGTTGTCTTCAGTGGAGCCAGGATTTGCACCCCTTGTATTATCTCCCAAACCTCAAACTTTCTCCTACCAGAATCTGGTGTTCATTTCATGTCATTTATTGTTTTAAGTCCATTGGCCTCAGAAAATAGTATTCCAGGTTCCACCTTTATATAGAATGAATTCTCTGAATCTTATTCATTTTGACATTGAGACGTCAGCAGTTCTTTGATATTTGCTTGCACTGTAAAGCAGAGATAAAGGTGGGGAAAGATGGTGCTTGATCTTTTGCAGCTGGACCAAATGTGTGTGGGCAGAAAGTCATGTTTCTCATTATTTTTTATTTTCATTTTATCCTGCAGTGTTGTAGGCATTTGGGTGTTTGAAACTGTAGGAGCATCTGGCTCAATTTTTCTAAAGCAGGGGTAGTAAAAACCATTTAAATTATCCCACGTTTCTGAGGCGGTTATATAACATGCATTTTCTTTAGCTCACTTCTCTTCAGACTCCACCCACACCATAAGAAATAGTTTAAATGGTTTTATTTAGTTTATATTTTGGTGTATGCAGAGTTCATTGTTAGATGCAGGAATTAAGACACTGGCTACCTTTTCCAGTTATTGGACTGTAGGTTGTAGTTTCATTTGGGTAGTGTAGTCTTCTTGATTAAAGTGGTGTGTTTGGTTTTTCTCAGCCTTGGTTACCAGAGTGCTATATTTCATGGATATGCTATCAATAACCGAGAAACATTTTTAGTAATGACGCCTTTATTTTATAGCTCATAGTGGAACATTTATGTGGTAGGTAGTCCTTCATAGACATTTAATTAGTTGAGGTTTAATTAGTTATTCTTTGTACAACATGGTGACACAGTTTAAATAATAAATTATTATTTTTAGTTTAAAAATTGATACTGACAATTAAATCTTAGTCTTTTTATAATCTTGCATATTTTATAATTGTCAGTTACCTCACCACCTGCTCTCTTCTGCCTTGAATCTTACCACATCTGTGCTGCTTTGAAATCTGAGAATGTTTTTTCTTTAGTAGCAAATAATATGCTGCTTGTTTGAGTCAGACATCTTATTATGGATTACCTGAATACAGTTTCCAGGCTGTTAAAAAAATGTTAATTCCTTGAATGAGCTACTTCTACTTTAGCTGGATTAAGATGTTGTACAAATCAGATGTTTTAATAAATTAGGCTTTTTCTGGTTTGTTCTGCATTAATAGGCTACCTTAGGCCAACTAGCCTTGTAACGCTTTTAAAGGAAAATGTACTATGTAGAGACACAATAAAGACAGTATTTGAAAGAAGTCTACTCTTTTTATTATATATGTTCCAGTTATGCTGAGTTGACAGCACTAGAAAGAAGTCTTGTTTATTCATGGGACAGGTACCTCATGGGCAACTGCAGTACAAGCTTCCCCATGTTGCCCTGCCAGTGTGCTTCAATGCTCAAAGGGATTGCCATGGGTTGAGAAGGTAATTCAGTCTACATGCCCAATCAATCTAACGCCTCTTTCTTGAGACTGCCAAGAAAGATACCCGTTAGTGTCAGTTATGGGGTGGTCCACTAAGAGCTAGTCTATGACCACAAACACATTTCACCTAAGCTCCAAACTCGCATCAAATGGTAATGATTTCAAGTCACTACTGATCTAGGCCATATTGAATCAAGTGACCTAGAGGTGAAAAGCTCAGTATCCTATTACCAATCTCCTAAGCAATCTGGTCCCCTGGAAAAGATATTAAAAAAAAAAAAAAAAAAAAAGGCTGTGTTCTACATTAAAGTGGTATTAGCCCCCATTACATCAGAAGTCTCCTTACTATTTCCTGTAAAAGCAGCAGAGAGTCCTGTGGCACCTTATAGACTAACAGACGTTTTGGAGCATGAGCTTTCGTGGGTATCCGACGAAGTGGGTATTCACCCACGAAAGCTCATGCTCCAAAACGTCTGTTAGTCTATAAGGTGCCACAGGACTCTCTGCTGCTTTTACAGATCCAGACTAACATGGCTACTCCTCTGATACTTACTATTTCCTATCTCTTTTGTCCTATTTCATAACAGAATAGCATGATGAGACAGAAAACCTAGAAAGTCTTAATATTTAAAAATCATTGCATAATTCACAATGCATAAGTGACTTCTTGAGTAAGAAATATCTGACCTACCACCTTTTGAAAATGTAACTTTAATAAAATAGTTGGTTTTGTCCTAATCTGATACCTATTATAACAGGGGTCTTAAACATATTGACCAAGGAGACTGGATTGCTCATGCAAGGGGTTAGTGAACTGGTGCAAGCCGGAATAACCTGTCAGCACTTCTTCCTAGTTCCTCTGCTGCTTAGCTCAATGTCCTCTGTGCAGCAGAATGAAATTAACAAAATATCGAGGTCTAAGCAATAGTTTGGAGCAGTATAGGGAAGTTGCTCCTCTGCAACATGTTGCCTGTGTAGTGCGTCTGTGGTAAGTTAACAGAGTTTTACTCTCCATGGATGTCAATTTGGCATCATTCAACACTACTTAATTTACTGAAAATAAAAGTACACTAACAAAACGTTCATTAATCTTGTGTACACTGTGAATTCTTGTTCTTTCATCTTCCTTTGTCCCAGCATCTGACTCAGCAACTTTATGAACAAAGCAAACTAGAAAAAATCTAAGATTATTTCAATTATACCAACAATTACAAGTGAATATTTTTTTTTCTTGGCTTTTTGGCTAATCTCTTGTTTTCCTCTCTGGCTGTTGAAATAGTTATGGGGTCACCATGTTTTAGCAAACTAATTGTTGTTCTTGGATTTGATGTTAAATTCAACAGAATTATGTTTTCTTCTTAGATTTCTCCCTTTTGAGATTGAGCTAATATTCTTTAAAGAGTGTGGCATTAAGCAAAAACCTATAAAAGTCTTAAAGAAAATTAAATCTTGGATTGCTTCCCTCTGGTTTTAGGAGATGGTATGTTTAATTGCATAATTTAATTCTCAGTTCTCAAGTTTTCCTTGTGGGAAAACAGCTTATACCCACAAATCCAGATGAGTTGGGAGCTGTGGGTACTTATCATCACTTCTAAAAATCAGAGCATTTAATTTCAGCCCATTCTACAATGTTAAGCATACAATACTGTTAATTCACGGAGCAGATCTTTAAGTTTATACAATTGTGCAGCCTATATGACAATACTGTTTCATTTTCTTTGTTACACCTGCAGTTAGGTGTCTTCATTGTTATGACAGATGTATATCAAAGGATAAACCGCATTTGTTAATACAGAGTTAAGAAAAAATTATAAGCCTAATTATGGATTCAAAGGAAATACACTTGTCATAACCAGCAACTGTGTTAATAGTATTAATCACTAAGCAAGAATTATGGGGTTTGACAAGAAACAGGTCAAATATATTAAGAGACACTGCATAAACATTAATAACTGCCATGTAAGAGTTAAGTTTCCATATCCAATCCTTCTCTTTCCACGTCTTCTTCTGTTTCAGTTTTTTTGGCCTGTTTCTGAAGTGATTGGAAAAGTGTTAGTCTGTTTATCTTGTCTAACAAAGATCAACTTTTGTTATATAGTGCATAATCATGGTATGTTGGGAATCAAGCATGCTCAGTCCAGCTGGTGTGTAGGAGTTGTGTGGGGTGGAGCACACTCAAGTGCAGATGCCAGACACTAAAAAACCTCCAGGAACGGGGGATTGGGGAGGAGCCTCAGGTATAGGCATGAAAGGAAACTTAGGGGTATGGCTATACTGGCACTTTACAGCGCTGCAACTTTCGCGCTCAGGGGTGTGAAAAAACACCCCCCTTACCGCTGCAAGATACAGCGCTGTAAAGCCTCAGTGTAATCAGTGCCTCAGCGCTGGTAGCGCGACTCCCAGCGCTGCAAGCTACACCCGTAGAGGATGTGGTTGACGTGCAGCGCTGGGAGAGCTCTCTCCTAGCGCTGGGGCTCCAACCACACTCACACTTCAAACCGCGGGAGCGCTGCTGCAGCAGCGCTTTGAAATTTCAAGTGTAGCCATACCCTAAGTAGGGTTGGGAGTCAATGACAGGACAAGAGGGTTTATAACTACTTATGCATGCTTCCCTCTGAACCTATATTTTACTCTAGGATTCTTAAGTCTCAGTGCTACTCAGCTGTCTAACATAGAGTGTGAAACTGGCAGGCAATATGAGTGTTTCACCCTTCTCTAGTGGCTTGTCCACAAAGAGAATAGTCTACTACCACTTTTTTTTTTTTTTTTTTAAAGTATGTGATTATGTATTAAAGATCTATAATGCATACACAGAAGGGGGGCAAATCAGGGTTGCACAGGCAACTTTATTCTGGCATTTCTTAACTTTTGAGTGATTTACTTTGAAAACTATATAATTCTTTCAAGGGCCTGGTCTACACTACGCGTTGAAATCGATTTAAACAGCGTTAAATCGATTTAACGCTGTACCTGTCCATGCTACAACGCTCTTTATATCGATATAAAGAGCACTTTATATCGATATAAAGAGCACTTTATATCGATTTCTGTACTCCTCCCAGACGAGAGGAGTAGCGCTAAAATCGATATAAACATATCGGATTAGGGTTAGTGTGGACGGAAATCGACATTATTGGCCTCCGGGCGGTATCCCACAGTGCACCACTGACCGCTCTGGACAGCAATCTGAACTCGATGCAGCGGGCGGTAAACAGGAAAAGCCCCGCGAACTTTTGAATTACATTTCCTGTTTGCCGCTGGGCTCTGAGTCAGCACAGGTTGGCGATGCAGTCCCAAATCCAAAAAGAGCTCCAGCATGGACCGTACGGGAGAACTGAATCTATCGCTGTATGGGGAGACAAATCTGTTCTATCAAAGCTCCGTTACAGAACATGAAATGCCAAAGTGTTTGAAAAAAATCTCCAGGCTACACAGTTCTGCGTGACAAGCGTGAACGGAAGCCAGAGACTTCAAATGGACGCTCATGGAGGGAGGGTGTACTGAGGACTCCAGCTATCCCACAGTCCACAGCAGTCTCTGAAAGTATTTGCATTCTTGGCTGAGCTTCCCAATGTCTGTAGGTTCAAACACAGTGTCTGGCGTGGTTCAGGGAATAGCTCCTCAGTTTCTTTCCCCCCCACACCACGTGAAAGAAAAGGGAAAGAATCATTTCTTGACTTCTTCAGGTCACCCTATGTGTACTGAACTGCTGGTAGACCGCGATGCTGCAGCAGTGAAGAGCAGTATTCGCTCTCTCCCCTCTCTGGTGGCAGACGGGTGCAGTAGGACTGGTAACTGTCCTCATGAACCCCTGAGTGCTCCAGTGCTTTTTAGCTGAATATGGGGCACCTGGGTTAAAACAGGTGATTCCTGGTCACTCCCGGTAGATGGACAGAACGGCTAGTAACCGTCTTCATCATAGCAACTGGGGGCTGAGCTTCAATCAGCCCCCTCCCTTTCCTGTGTAAGAAAGATTCTGTACTGCCTGGACTGTCATAGCAGCAGCATTCTGGGCTCCTCTCCCCCACACCGTTTATTGTCCTGCCTGGACTGTCATAGCCCTGGGAGGTGCCTCTCCCTCATTTATCTCACTAACAGTCTCTGTTTCTTATTCTGCATTCTTTATAAACTTCATGACACAAATGGGGGGGGACACTGCACGGTAACCGGAAGGTTGGGGGGAGGAGGGAAGCAACGGTGGTTGTTGTTAGGGGCACCCCCTGTGAATACTGACACGGAGCAGCTGTGCTCTGATACACTGGTCCTCTAGTACACTTGCCCCCTATTCTAGGCAGGACTGACTCTATTTTTAGAAACCATAAAGGAGGGATTGACTCGGGGAGTCATTCCAATTTTGTTTTGCGCCCCGGCCGATCTCAGCCAGGGGCACTCATGAAGCAGTGACAGTACAGAGGGGAGAGGATAACTCATCTCATTGCCAGGTTTACTCCAGCAGTAGATGGTACAGAACGACTGGTAACCATCTCTTGCTTCATGCAAAGCAAATGATGCTGCTGTGTAGCGCTGGAGTATCGTCTCTGTCCGCCGGCATCCAGTACACATACGTGCCGGAAAAAAAAAAAAAAAGTGTGAACGGGCTCATGGTTGCCATGCTATGGCATCTGCCAGGGCAATCTGGGGAAAAAACGGCCGCGAACGGATTGTCAGCTGTTGTTTTCCCGGAGGGAAGGAATGACTGATGACATTTATCCAGAACCACCTGCGACAATGATTCAACCCAGAATTCCAAGGGGCGGGGAGACTCTGGGAACTATGGATAGCTACGGAATAGCTATCCACAATGCAACGCTCAGAAATTGATGCTAGCCTCGGACCATGGACGCACAACGCCGAATTACTGTGCCTAGTGTGGCAGCGTGAAATCGAATTTATAATATCAGTTTTATGAAACCGATTTTAGCTAATTCGATATTATCGCGTAGTGTAGACGTGGCCAAAGTGTTTTTTCTGAAATTGTATTTAGTCTTATCAGTTCTTGGTTTGTACAGTGAGGAAGTGTGGCAGGTCTCATTCATTTTCTATGGCATACTATACATGTGCTATATTGTCAAATTTCACCTTTTGCACTGTAGTGTCTCAGCTAAGTCAGTATCCCAGAAAATGTGATTGTTTTACTTGACTTTGATGTTGAAGGAGCAAGTGCTGTAATACAGTTTCTCATCAAACTTAAATGTGTGTTGTGTTAGTGTGCACTTTCTTCCAGAGTGACCTAGCAGGACTTGGGCCAGGATAAATAAACTTGGATCCTTGATATATACTTTTTGTTCTGTGCAGCCTTCATCCCTTCTTTAGCCCAAGTATCAATTTAACGTCGGTCCACTTGCCTGATCTCTGCCTCTTAGGAGAATCCTGTACCTGTACATATAGAGACCAGATTGTGTTACTGTCAGAATTTAACAAAGATGTTATAAAATTTTCTGCGTATGTGGCAGTATCTGTTACATCTTTGTCTTCTGAGAATTCTCACATTGTGTTGTGAATTTTCATTTACAAATTTTTGGTTCTCAAGAGGCAGGCCTGTTGATTTTCTGTGAATGGGTCATGTCCTCCCTGACCAGTTAGCTGGAGCCATCTACCCACTAACATTTTCCAGAAGTTTTTGCCTCCACTAAAGAGAGAGGCAGGTAGTTCAGGAGCTCCTTATAATGTCTCCAATATGCCTTCATTTTCAGTAGAGAAACCCTTTTTTTTTCTCTCCAACTATCTCATCTAATCCTCACTTCCCCGCTGTTCCTTCTTCTGTTCTCTTCACCCACAGGAGAGAATCAGTAAATATGCCATTCTTAGGGGGAAAAAATTGATAGCTGAGACAACTTTACTCTCTACTCATTCTCAACAAATTATTTGTATTGGGCTCTTATGTACTGCTGATATTTTGCAAATGCACTAATTTGTCTCCAGAGCCTAAATGTCCACATTACCCTCCATATTTTCCATCTTCTTGTTCAGATCTCCTTTTTGGTGATGAAATGTTTGCTACCTTCTGATCTAAAGATGTTAAAGGGTTTTATATTTTAGAGAGAGAAGATGGATGAGGTATTGTCTTTTATTGGACCAACTTCTATTGGTGAAAAAGACAAGAGCCCTTCGTAGGTCTTGTATTGTGACATTATTTGTAATTATAGTCTAACATTTCTCAAGTATTTCTCCTCGGAATTGAATCTTGTCACAAAGGTAGCAAGATGACAAACAGATGTGTGCAAGACTGATGTGCAAGCCTGGAAGTTTCCCTTTCTGGTGTTACATTTCCTGTAAGGCACAACTAAGTACAAATATATGTTTCGAGGCAGTCTATCTGTAAATACCAACTAACATTAAATAAAATTGTTCCTATTATAAAATTTAGGATTGAAAGTCTTGAAAAGAAAGCAGAAGTAAAAATCTCTTTATCACAACAGTTTGCCTTAACCTGGTATTTCTCCCTGAAAATTTAAGACTAGTCTTAGTCTTCAGAATTTTTTTTCAGGCTAATTTAGTCTGTGGTTTTTTAAATTGTAAAAATCCCAAAAGCTCAAATTAGTTGTCTATAACAAAAGTCATATTGTTCAGGACATGCAGGTGAATGAAAGACATTGGAATGGATTTTAAGTGGTAGGCTGCAATTTTATTAACACTTCTTAACACTGGGTAAGGGCAGTTTACACCCACCCATCTCGCATACCAGGCACTTAACTGGGTCCAGAGCAGGGTTTCAGTATGACATCTAACCAGTAATGTAGGATAGACACCTGAGCCTACCCCCAGAGAGGCAGAATAAGGATTACAAGAGAGGAGACCTTAGCCTGCAAGATTTCAGGTCTTCCCTTACAGGCACAATGTCCATCAGCAAAAATCCCAGGCCTCATTTGCCTCAGGAAGCTGCCCTTTTTAGCCTTATGCCGCATTGGACACCAGCTGCAAGTTGTGATGAGCTACGTAATCCTATATTATCCTTTAATATTAAACTTCTAAATCTGAATTTTCTTCAGGGCCGCCCAGAGGATTCAAGGGGCCTGGAGCAAAACAATTTCAGGGGCCCCTTCCATAAAAAATAGTTGCAATACTATAGAATACTATATTCTTGTGGGGGCCCCTGTGGGGCTGGAGGCAAATTTCCCCACTTGCCCTCCCCACCCCCTTCTCCGGACAACCCTGGGAAAAAGAAACATTTAAAAACCTTCCACATCTCGGCACAAACTCAGTTTTAAGAGAACTTCTTTTCAAGTCACCTTTACAAGATATCACTGGTTCTCAGCATCAGCTAGTGCTAAAAGACACTAAAGCTCATTAAAAGGGTTGGACAAATATTTTCCATCAAAACTTTTTTTGGATCAAAAACTAGGGGTTTTTAAAAAGGAGAAAAAAATCACACATGTCTGCTTGCCTTCAAAATTTTTTGTTTTTTTTAATTGAAAAGCTGAAATTAGTCTGCCAAAACCTGAACATGGTTTGGGGTTTCAGAAGTGTGTGGCCAAATATTTGCTGCTTGCTGTGTTTGTTTAAAGAAACAATTAAAAAAAATTCTGCTTAAAAAAAATCCAAAACTTTTGAACCACCTCAGCTTGTGACCAAACGCCTGAGCCCATCCAGTCAGATTTTTCCAGGTTTCTGATACTCTGCTGGCTTCCTTGACTCATATCTGTCTCCATAACTTTGGGTTCATCTCCTTTCTGGAAGCAGTTTTGAAAATCTGACAGTTATCAAAGCCCTAATTCAGCACACATTTAAATGTGTAAAAGTCTCACTTAAGTCTCATTGTCCTTAAGTTAAGCACATTTGAAGTGCTTTGTTGAATTGGGGCCCATGTGATTAACCTAAACCATCCTATATGAAAATTTCTTGTGAATTATAATCATGGTCCAAGCTTACAAATGAGGAAGAAACTTCTAGTAATGGCACAGCATGTGAAAGGACATGATGAATTTGGTTCCCCTTCCCCAAAACTGTTATTTCAGCACTTCAAAATAAACTATTTTTTAAAAAGAAACATACAATGGTCATGCATAGAGATTAGAAGAAAACCCAAACTGAGTTACCTTTACCTGGAGTTGTGCTTCTGACATCAGAAGCATTTCAACAGTAACCTGTGGGTTGATGAAGAACTGTTGACTTTTTTACGGCTTTTTGGCTTTCACAAAGCAAAGCTGCATTTTTTTCAATATTAAGTACCTAATCTAACATGCAGCATACAATACTAGACCTAGCTCTCTCTAGTTTGTGTAAATCAGCGAAGTCAAAGTCTGATCACAGGCCTGAAAGCTGGCTTTTTTGCATTCTTACTCTGGCGGTAGCACTGACTTCCTCTGGTCTTGAGTAAGTGTTGAGTTAATCTTTCTATCTCAGTTGGCCTATGTTTGTTTTCCTTTCTTTCAAAAAGGGTAGCACTTTAGTGTTGAGAGTAAATAGGCAATGTTAATAGTGCCGGCTGAAACTAGTTCTGTACTGTCACAGATCTATTAAAACAATACCATCAACCTGAATTCTAAATAGTTTAAAATATATCTTAAAAAGCATTTCAGTTGTTACGCCTGACCCTGAGATCTCCTGCCAGTTTTTTGGAGCTTTACAACAGTTTTTCCTGCCGTAAAGTTTTTCTGTTCCCTATGAAGGCTCCCACAATCATGGGAAAGTGACTGTGTAGGGGAGAGTGAAAATGATTATACACAAAATGCCATCAAGTGCATTCCCCCTGAAAAGGAGTTTTGTTCTTCTAATTTCTTTCTTCTAATTTGGTAGGCAAAAAGACTTTCAGAAAGGTAGTATTGGAATATTTGAGATATGTCAACCATATTTGTTGTATTTTGTATGCTAAAAGTTGTTGCCCTTATTGCCATTTTCATTAAACATTGGAGCAAACAATTTGTTACATTGCTTTCTCGAGAAAGAGCGACAGTTTGAGTGGCTATTCAAAAAATTAGTTTTTGTATATTTTTTGCATTTATGAAAACCTGTAAAATCATATTTGTGTTATAACGAGATATGTTAACAGATATCATGATTGCCAATTATTCTTAGTCATGAAACATAACACATGATAGAATTTGGGATAATCCATCTAGGATACTGAATGCCAGTAAGAATTTTAGATCACAAGATTATAGAATGCCCAGAATGTGTGGAACTTGCTGTAATCAAATCTTCTAAACTTCTTAAAATGGAAAACTATCAACATAAAAATACACTAGACTTTTTTTTTATGGGCAATACATTGATTTCTGGATATGAAGTCAAATATTGCTTAGTCACAGATCCCAGTTTACGCCTTCCACTCCAGAACTGCCTGTGAGGAAGTGTGCTAGGGACCATTGCAGAGCTGATCTCTGTAGCAAATAGGGGCCAGCACCTCCAACAAGAATTTCTAACTTCTACTATCTTGCTGCACATAACGGAACTGATTCCACGGCATCCAGAGCTCTTACACCTTTAGAGAGTGGTGAAGGAGTTGCCCTAAGTTCACTGTCAACCTTCTTTGCGATCTTTCTGACAGCAATAGAATTAACTTAATCAACCACCTCTAATGTGGGGAAATTAGTTAAAATTAGCGCATGAAGTATTATTCTGTATAATATGTTAACATTTCCTGTAACATGCAGTATTAAATAGAAGTGAACCTATGGGCACTATGAAATATAAAAAAATAATAGTATGGGAAATTATAGCTGCATAAAAATGGCTACTTAATATGCCAAGGTGCAAATTCAGTAGCCTGGCAAGGAAAAAATATGCCTTAGTTGAAATGATTTAACAAATGTATCTCTGTCTTTGTGCTTCTCCTCTATTTGCAAATCTGAGCAACAGTTTGGATAAAAATTTAAAAATAATACTTATTTCTAACCCTTAAAAAAAACAAAAACAACCCCCCCCCCCAAACCACTATCCACAGTCTGTTGCTGAAAGGTGTATTACATAGTTGTGTATTTGTGAAAATTAAGCCCTATTATCATTTTTCTCTAAAGAATTAAGATATATGTGGTAAAAGATTTGCAATTTAATATGTTGACTAAATACTTTTTGTGTGTCTGTTTGATAGCTATAATTTTGTGTTTTTTAAAAGATCTTACTCATACAGCATTTTGAGATACAATTAGACTATGCAAAAAAAATGGGTGAAAATTCCTTTCTTTGGGAATTGTCTCCAGGCTAATGTATGTATCACAGGCCAAACCTAATTACCTCTTCAACCCCTAGTTTATTTGGTCTGCATGCCTTAGTGTCTAAGGATGAAATTTACTGAAGTGCTTTTCATATTTTTCTGCTTTAAAGCAATTGTCTTGAAACACCTAACAGTTAAAAAATAAATGAGCTAACACTTTGGCTAAGTGCTACCAGTTGGGTTGTGATACTCAATTAAAAACTATATTTTAATTTGTTCAATTAAATGGAGTCAGTTAAATGGACAAATAATAATTTGTGTTATATTTATGATCCACTTAATTGTGACATTTTTCTTCCAGCCTGCTTAATAGAAACCAAGAATTATGAGTTCCAGAACAAGAGGAGAAATCAGTGCTTACCTACTTTTTCTTGGCTTGCTACAGTGGTAACCCGAAATGCACAAAAGAAATGGCTGTATATATGCTACAGAACTTCTCAAATTTGTACTTAACCGTGGTTGAAAAGCCAAGAAAAATGTAGTCAGCTTAACTACCTTCATATATGTTAGGAAAATGTCTGTTGCCTAGTGGTGAAATACAAGTAGTAATAGTGATAATAGCTATTTGAAACACACTTTACATATTTGGGCCTCTTAACTACTGTTCTCCATAGCAAATTTCACACTGAAACCAGAGTCAGTACTAAATGGAACCCAAAATATTTTTCATCTTCTATGAAAACGAAGAGAAGGTTGAGGAACAGTACTGGATGAGCTGCCCTTTTCAGGGCAAATACATCAGTTCTCAGGATTTGTCTACATTAGTTTTTAACTTGGGTTAATTGCCAATTAATTCAGCTTACTAACACATTTGTACATAATAGTCTTGATAGTCCACAAGTCTTTGTTCCAAGACATAAGTGTTTGTGGTTTCCCACTCAGGCAACATATTAGCTAACCCTGACCTAACAATGACCTTTCCCCTCGGGTAAAATGCATGTTAACACCTCCGCTTCAGTTAAGCTGGTTGAAGTCCACCTTAGTGAAGAAGATAAGGCTGAAGACAAGCCTTGTCGTTTTCAGAGCAATTGCCCCATTTTGTGCAAAAATATTTCAGGGTCAACCACACACTTAAATGTCCTGGAACACTTACTTAAATGGTAAGCTCTTTTCTGTTCTCTTCTACTGTATTTGTAAATTATTATTCGTATTACAATAGCACTCAGGTGCTCTAGTCACATTCTGGGACCACACTGCACTAGGCACTGTACAATCAGTTAACTCAAGTTAAACATCTCTATTGAGCCATCAAAATTGGTCCTTAACAATAAAATAAAACTAAGAACAAAAAATAGTTGATCTTAAATCAGCCTGGGTTATAAAAACATAAAAGGGACGGGGGGTTCTAAGCTTTAGATTTTAATATAAAAAGAGCATATTTGTTGCCCCTTCTGTAAAGCATACACAACAAAGGGGCGGCAGTTATGAGCCATCCCCTAGCTACCACCTGAGATGGTACAAGGACTGTACCAGGAGAGAGGATTGTGCCCAGACTAGAAAGGAGTCTAGTCTGTGAAAGAAACTTATTGGAATATCTGAGGGTGAGATGGGTGGGACACAGCCCCTCCCCCCCAACAGAAGGAGCAAGGAGAGACAGCACAGCCAGCAGGGACAGAAGGGAAGAGTCTCTCTGCTTCTGGCCACGCTGCTCTCCCTCCAGCCTCCAAAGCAGCTGCAGCTCCAGGGCTGGCAGACTGCAGCTGTGCCGCTTGGCCCCGCCCCCAAGAGCAGGCTGTGGCCACACTGTCTGGGCCACCGGAGCACGCTGCGGCTCTGCCACCTTGCCCAATCCACTGGAACATGTTGCGGCCACACTGCCCAGTCTGGCCTGCCGGAGCAGGCTGCAGCCATGCTGCCCAGCCTGCTGGAGCAGCTCCAGCCAGGCCAGAGACATCCTCCCCAGATAAGGTGGGAAGAGATGGGATCAGGAGAGCGTAGGGGTCCCGGAGCAGGGTGGGATCATGTGGGCGGTGGTCACAGGGCTTACTCCCCTGAGTCTCAGCTTCTCCCCACCAAAAAAAATTTCCCCACCAGTTGCTGTCCCGGCTCGTCAGGTTAAGCAGCTGGCATGCTGGGACACTTTGTTTACTTGGGCTTACCTCCATGCCTGTGGATGTCCAAGGTAAAGAAACCATCTCGGCCCATCAGCGGCTTATCCTGATGGCCTGGGAGCCAAAGTTTGCTTACCCCTGAATTAGAGTCGGCTTATGAACAGGATATAAAAATTTTCCATTTTTACTTATCCATCTTAGAGGGGTCGGCTTATAAACGAACCGGCTTATGATAGAGTATATACGGGACTTTGTTCTGTCTCAGGGTGGTAGCCATGTTAGTCTGTATCAGCAAAAAGAGAACTGCCTAGCAGCCTCTCGTTCATGTTACAACCTGTTCATGAGGCTGCTAGGCAGCTCTCTAACACCACATTCTACATGCCATTACCCTCTGATCCCACCGAGGGTTGCCAAAAGAAACTGCACCATCTGCTGAGGAAACTCAGTGAAAAAGCAAAGGAACGAATCTGCACAGACACACCTCTAGAACTCCAACCAGGGGTATTCTATCTGCTATCCAAGATCCATAAACCTGGAAATCCTGGACACCCCATCATCTCAGGATTGGCACCCTGACAGCAGGATTGTCTGGCTATGTAGACTCTCTCTTCAGGTCCTACGCTACCAGCACTCCCCGCTATCTTCGTGACATCACTGACTTCCTGAGGAAACTACAATCCATTGGTGATCTTCCAGAAAACACCATTCTGGGCACTATCGATGAAGAAGCTCTCTGCATCAGCATTCCACACAAAGATGGACTACAAGCCATAAGGAACAGTATCCCCAATAATGTCACAGCAAACCTGGTAGCTGAACTTTGTGACTTTTGTCCTCACCCACAACTATTTCACATTTGGGGACAATGTATACCTTAAAGTCAGCGGCACTGCTATGAGTACCTGAATATGCAACAGTATGCCAACATTTTTATGGTTAACTTAGAACAACTCTTCCTCAACTCTCCTCCCCTAATGCCCCATTCTACTTGTGTTACATTGATGACATCTTCATCATCTGGACCCATGGAAAAGAAGCCCTTGAGGAATTCCACCAGGATTTCAACAATTTCCATCCCACCGTCAACCTCAGCCTGGACCAGTCCACACATGAGATCCGTTTCCTGGACACTATAGTGCTAATAAGTGATGGTCACATAAACATCACCCTATACCGGAAACCTACTGACCGCTATACTTACCTGCATGCCTCCAGCTTTCATCCAGACTACATCACATGATCCATTGTCTACAACCAATCTCTAAGATAAACCGTATTTGCTCCAATCCCTTAGATGGAGAAACACCTACAAGATCTCTGTCAAGCATTCTTAAAACTACAATACTCACCTGGTGAAGTGAAGAAACAGATTGACATAGCCAGAAGAGTACCCAGAAGTCGCCTACTACAGGACAGGCCCAACAAAGGAAGTAACATCATGCCACTAGCCATCACCTTCAACCCCTAAATAAAACCTCTCCAGCACATCATCAGGGATCTACAACCTATCCTGAAGGATGATCCCTCACTCTCACAGATCTTGGGAGACAAGTCAGTCCTCGCTTTCAGGCAGCCCACCAACCCGAAGCAAATACTCACCAGCAACCAGACCACACAACAAAAACACTAATCCAGGAACCTATCCTTGCAACAAAGCCCATTGCCAACACTCTCCACATATTCAAGGGACACCATCACAGGATTTAATTACATCAGCCACACCATCAGGGGCTCATTCACCTGCACATCTACCAATGTGATATATGACATCATGTGCCAGCAGTCCCCCTCTGCCATGTACATTGGCAAAACCAGACAGTCTCTACACAAAAGAATAAATGGACTGAAATCAGACATCAAGAATTATAACATTCAAAAACCAGTTGGAGAACACTTGAGCCTCCCCAGACACTCAATTACAGACCTAAAATTCTTCAGCAAAAAACCTTGAAAAACAGAATCCAATGATAAACTGCAGAATTGGAATTAATTTGCAAACTGGACACCATTAAATTAGGCGTGAATAAAGACTGGGAGTGGATGGGTCATTACACAAACTAAAAACTATTTCCCCATGCTAATTTCCCCCCCTACTGTTACTCACACCTTCTTGTCAACTGTTTGAAATGGGCCATCCTGATTATCACTACAAAAGTTTTTTTCTCCTGCTCATAATAGTCCACCTTAACTGATTTGTCTTGTTAGAGTTGGTATAGCAACCCCCATCTTTTCATGTTCTGTGTGTGTGTGTGTGTGTGTGTGTGTGTATATCTTCCTACTGTATTTTCCACTCTGTGCATGTGATGAAGTGGGTTTTAGCCCACAAAAGCTTATGCCCAAATAAATTTGTTAGTCTCTAAGGTGCCACAAGTACTCATTCTTTTTGTTCTATCTATTATTGCTTGGAATCACTTCAATTCTACTTTTTATATTTAATAAAATCAGTTTTGCTTATTAATTAACCCAGAGTAAGTAAGTAATTCCTGGGGAAGCAAACAGCTGTGTATATCTCCCTGTCAGTGTTATAGAGGGCAGACAATTTGAGTTTACTCTGTATAAGCTTTATGGGAACTGGGTGTCTGGGTGCTAGAGACAGAAACACTTCTTAAGCTTTCTTCAGTTAATTCTGCAGCTTTTGGGGGAGGTGGTTTAGACCTGGGTCTGTGTTTGTAGCAGGCTAGCGTATCTGGCTCACCAAGACAGGGTACTGAAGTCCCAAGCTGGCAGGGAGAACGGGCACAGAAGTAGTCTCAGTATGTCAGGTGGCAGTCCATAGGGGGTCTCTGTGACCCAATCCATCACAGCTGGGCTAGATGTACCTTTGGTCTGACCCAGTATGGAAGTTCCTATGTTCCTGCTGTGTTGCTATTTATTCCATCTTTTCCCATTTTGTTCATTTCTGTAATCATGACTAGATTACATGCATGGATTACTGGTATGGATTTATGTATAGTCATTTTAACCACCCATTTTCTGGGCTTTCAAAATCCTTCAAGATATTTGCAGCCTAGGCCTTCTGTTACTCCACAAGAACTTCGATGTCTAAGGACAACATATGGAACAAGTAGTTGATGCTGGAGTTCTAATCATTTTAATCAAACTAATTCAGTCGCACAGTCTGAAGTTTGGTAGATCACAATGCTGAAGGTTCTCCTTTATACTCTGAATAACTAAGCCAAAATTGTCCTTGATCAGAGTTTTCAAATTACAGTTCAACTCTATTCCTGAGTAATTCATGGTTTTAAGTTCCATGTGTTAACAGGAATAATGGGAATAATCCAACTTTCACAGACTCAGAGGGTGCTGAATCCTGTGTCCCCTAAGTGTTGGATAACTCAAATGTCTTTTTGCTCCCCTTATATTATCCAAAATCTGTTGTCTCCACTTCAAGAGCCAGGAAGGCTTCCTAGTGTACAGGAGCCAGCTCACGTGACACAATATTCTTAATGTCAGCCTCTCATGAACGTGCTTGCAGGCCTGTCGCTTTTGAATAGATAAGAGTAGTATCAACTACCTTTATTGGACCAGCCTGTGCATGCTTTTTTATTACTGTTATTGTCGCCACTATTGTTGGTATTGCATTGGGCAAATTCAGATTGTAAGTGTGTCATCAACATTTATTGGTGGTGTCACTTTATTGCTGACAATGTTTACTACTGTCTCTGGGTGCTTAGTGGGATCTGAGGGATTGATACACAGCTCTATCTTCTCACTAATGGCTTCTGTGTCTCTTGCATCTGAAGCAATCCTTGGCTTGATTTCTTCTTTGTGAATCTCTTGTATTAATGCCTTATTGATGGCATTTACATTTGCAGTGTTTTCCACCAGCCAGCTGCACATGTGGAGGCTAAGAGCCCAAGTCTTGAGAGTCTCTAGTTTAAGGATGGTCTTAATGATGCCACTAGGGGCATGGCCATAACTCATGGAAGTGGTTTCAATATACATTGTGCATACAACTAACCGTGTATTTTGTTGATCATCTGTTAATGTTTATAATTGTCCAGTATTTTAAAATCCAATGATCATTAATGAATGTGTAAGAATTTAAGTGAGCATGCTCTGTGAGCACAAGAATATGCCTTGTGTGACAGTTCAGGGGAAAGGAGCATAAACTTGACACTGCTGAGGACTGAGTTCCAAAACTCTTCAGAAAGAACCTCTACCTAGATTACTAAAATCAATGAAATCTCTGCATGGGGTGCTGTATTCTGTTCATACGTGCTGTGTTGCAAATTCTCTTTAGGCAAATCCTTATCTGTAACAGACTGTTTAGTCTCATGGTCAATAATAACAGGGTTAGAAATTCCAGCACTGGACTGATGGCAGAATGTGCTTTAAATCACTGAACTCTTTTTCATGATCTGGCATCTATGCCCATTTAATGACCTTGTGGAGGTGATGTCTTAGGTGAGTTGTGTGAGCTGTATAGTTAAATGTGAATTTGCTGACATAATTCAACTTGCCTCGCAGCTTTTGAATTCTCTTTTTATCTGTAGATTTTGGCATGTTCAGTATTGCTTGAATCTTTGATTCGTTGGGCCAGATTCCCTTGGAGGTTAGTCTCTCCCAAGTGTGTTATTTGCATTGTTTGAAAATGACATTTGGCATATTCAGTTTAAGGTTATTAGCTCTCTCAATTTCCAGTAATCTCCTCAGTCAGTCCTGATGTTCAGTGGCAGTGCTGCCCAAAATTATGATGTCATAGTGTACATTTTCATGCCTGCTAGACCCCCTAGCAGGTAGCTCATTATATAGTGAAATACTTCTGGGGCCAAACATATTCCAAAAAGCAGTCTTAGGAAGCAGTATTTGTTAAATAGTTTGTTGAAAGTGCAGATCTTGGAGCTCTGTGTCCAAAAGGATCTGCCAAAATCCAGCCCATGCATCTAATTCACTGAATAATTTGTTTCCTGCCGTCTCAGATAGCAGTTCTCTTCTTGTGATCAAACAGAAGTGTTCTCTTTTTATGTTTCGGTTCAGCTCCTGGGGTTCATACAAAGCTGGAGTCTCTCTCTCCTTTTTTGCCTACAGTTAATAAGGAGTGAACCCAATCTGCTGGTTCTACTGTTCTCCGAATGGTACCATTTACTTCCATGTTCTGCAATTCTTCTTCTAGCCTCTTTCTTAAGCCTTGTGGAACTTTTCCTGTAGCATGTATCACAGATTCTGCATTGTCTCTTAACTGTATCTTGTATGTTACTGGGAAACACCCATTTCCTGTGAATACATCTTCATATGGTGCTATTAATACTTTCATATCTGGTTTTATGTTGTCTTTCTGTGTCTCTGTGGTATGCATTCTCTCAGTGAGACTAAGCGCTTCATGTGTAGGCCGAAGACTGGTTGCTTGCTTCTGTTGTACCACCACAAATTCTTGTTGTATTGTGTTTAAGTGTCACTTTTCACTCTCCCAACACTCGAATTGTTCCTCCATTATAGCCATTCACAGACTTTTGACTTTTCCACTTTTAGGTGCTCCCTACGTCTTTCAGTTTGTTATTATAGTGGTGCAGTTCTGCCACCATAGTTGACCTTTCTAAGTCCTCTAAAACCTCTTAGTCAGGTTCCTTTGAAATCTGGTGTGCCTCAGGAGGATTCAGGTACGGTTAATCATCTAAATTTAGGGTCATATATAAGCCCCTTCCCCGCCCCCAATAGCCATTTTCCAAAAAGTTTCTAGGTGAGTGTTTCGCTCTTCTGGTTTGGTTTGGTTTTGGGGTTGGGGGTGTGTGTGTGTGTGTGTGTGTTAGGGTGACCAGATTACCACACTAAAATACTGGGACACATTGGGGTGCCATCAGCCCTGCCCACAGTCCACCCCCCCACTCCTCCCAGCTCCACTCCCACTCTGCCCCGGGTCCCGCACCCTTCCTCATCCCCTGGCCTGCCACATGCATTCCTCCTCATTAACCCACCCATCACTCGCCTCCCCACCCGCTTGCTCACCCGCTGTTCGCCTCTCTACCCACCTGCCCACCACTCACTCTTTTGGTGCCAACTTCCCCTCTGCTGAGCAGGTGTTTGCCCACCCCCTGCCTCTTCCTGCCTCTGTATCCCCCTCACTCTGCCTCTTCTCCACCTCCTCCTCCTTCCGTCCTGGAAAGCGCTAAGCGCTGCCAAACAGCTGCTATGCAGCGAGCAGCGCTGGAGGGGCAGAGGAGTGGGGATGCGGCATGCTGGCGGGAGAAGGAGGCAAGGAGGAGGGAGCTTGGCTGCAATTTTTCCCTGTGAGTGCTGGAGCACCCATGGAGTCAGTGCCTCCCTCCTCGCTCACCTCCTTACCTGAATATTGGGACAAATGGCATCCTGATCGTACGTTGATTGGGACATGGGACAGGGGTTAAATATCGGAACAGTCCTGGTTTTATCAGGACATCTGGTCACCTGAGTGTTTTTATGTAGAGCTAGATATCAAACTGTTAATGTGGTACGGGTCAAAATGGTCTCAATCTGTATAATTTTACCGAAGGTAGTACATAGCACCTGCTAAATCTTTCGAAAACCCAAAATGAGAACAATATTTTAGAACACTTCGTTTTTTTACAGTGTGAATGCCTCAATACAGAAAAACTTGAATCCATTTTTGCATTTATTACATCCACTTTCCTGCATTCTCTGCATGTTTTAGCATAATGGAAGAGCTTATTACAGTTTCTACGTATTTGCCTGAATGCTTGACATTTTCTATACTCCTGCTGATTGCCACATCATTGGCATTGTTTCCTGCTTTTCATTTTTCTGTCCCTGTCCAATTTAATTTCTGTGAACTTCTCCCTTGCTGGTTTAGCTATAGTACTCACAGTGATGTGCCCTGTGCCTTTCTCTAGGTTTTTTATTTGTGTTTCTGCTTGTTCTGCTTCTGTTAGATGAATCTCCCTTAGTAGTGGTTCATGTACTTTTTTACCATAATCCCTTGTAACCAACATATTTTCTAGGGACATATTTTCTGTGATCCTCACGCATTTTTGTTGTTTCTGCAAAGCTTTCCTCTCTTCCTACCGCCATCTGTATGGAATGCACTGTGAACATTCAGGGATCCTGTGTCCGTTATTATTAAGAGCAGAACAATCTTTGGCTCATTCTCCAGTTTATTTGCCCCAATGTCATTCATCTATGCTTCAAGTTGCTCCATTTCCAGGCACATTTAGCTTTTCCCATGTTTCTCAGGGCCGGTGGAGGAGTTACTTGGGCCTGGTCTACACTACACCTTTAAACCGATTTTAGCAGTGTTAAACCGATTTAACACAGTACCCGTCCACACTACGAGGCCCTTTATATCAATATAAAGGGCTCTTTAAATCGGTTTCTGTACTCCTCCCCGACGAGAGGAGTAGCGCTAAAATTGGTATTACCATATCGGATTAGGGTTAATGTGGCCGCAAATCCGACGGTATTGGCCTCTGGGCGGTATCCCGCAGTGCACCACTGTGACCACTCTGGACAGCAATCTGAACTCGGATGCACTGGCCAGGTATACAGGAAAAGCCCCTGCGAACTTTGAATTTCATTTCCTGTTTGCCAGCGTGGAGCTCTGATCAGCACAGGTGACCACGCAGAGCTCATCCGCACAGGTAGCAATGCAGTCTCCTGAGAATCGAAAAAGAGCTCCAGCATGGACCGCACGGGAGGTACTGGATCTGATCGCTATATGGGGAGAGGATTCTGTGCTAACAGAACTCCGTTCCAAAGACAAATGAAAAATATTTGAAAAATTTCCAAGGCTATGATGGAAAAAGGCCACACCAGGGACTCAGTGCAGTGCAGAGTGAAGTTAAGGAGCTCAGACAAGCCTACCAGAAAACCAAAGCAGCAAACGGAAGGTCCGGGTCAGGGCGAAACATGCCGCTTCTACGCTGAGCTGCATGCAATTTTAGGGGGCTGCGCCACCACTACCCACCCCTGTCCAAAATGGATTCCGAGGTGGGGTTGTATCTCAACCATGGCTGAGGATTCTCTGCGGAGGGGAAGAAGGGGATGAGGAGGACAGGGGAAGAGAGGAGGACGGACCTTGCAGAGAGCCACACAGCACTCCGTTAGCCCCAACAGCCAGGAGCTTTTTGTGACCCAGACGGAATTACCCCTCCAGCCTCCCAAGCCACTAGCCCAGACAGTGAAGCCATGGAAGCGACCTCTGTGAGTGTACCTTTGTAAATATAAAACATGGTTTAAAAGCAAGCGTTTTTTTAATGATTGATTTGCCATGAGGGCTTGGGATGCATTCGCGGCCAGTAAAGTTACTGGAAAAAGTTTTTAACATGTCTGGGGATGGAGCGGAAATCCTCCAGGGACATCTCCATGAAGCGCTCCTGGAGGTACTCCAAAAGCCTTTGCAGAAGGTTTCTGGGCAAGGCAGCCTTGTTCCGTCCACCATGTAGGACACTTTACCACGCCATGCATGTAGCAAGTAATCCGGGTATCATTGCATGACAAAGCATAGCTGCGTATGGTCCCGTGTGATTGCTGGCATTCAAGAAACATCCGTTCTTTATCTCTCTCTGTTATCCTCAGCAGGAGTGATATCGTTCATGGTAACCTGGTTGAAATTCAGGAATTTAATTAAGGGGACAGAGATGGCCATTTTCCTACTGGGCTGTTGCTTAAAAGAAATCCTTCCTTGCACGTAGCCAAGCGGGGGGAGGGAGGAAGGATAGCGCTGAGCTTTTTTGCGTTTGGCTAGCAGAATCTTCCCAGCTACCAGCCACGCGGTGGGCCGGGGAAAGGGGGGTGATTTAGCAGTGATCTTCCATGATACCAGCCATGCAGTGGAGGGAGGGGTAAAGCAATCATCCTAGAGAATTGGATGGGGGGGTTGGCTTCTGCTGCTGCATGTTAACAGAGCGAAAGAAGCATCAGAGGGCACTGTGTATATGAAGGCTGGAGAAGCCGAAAGACAATGGCTTACCATGGCCGCATGCAAGCTGAATTCTGATGCTCGGACCTGCGTCTGTGAGATCTGTAACACCAGAGCCGCAGGCACTCAATATTAAGATGCAAAATGCGACCTTGTAGTGAAATCACATGTGCTATGTAAGGTGAATAGTGTTGTTCACTGTGAAAGAGTATAACCATTGTTCTGTAAAATGTATCTTTTTAAATACTTCTCTCCTTTTTTCCCTCCCTCATGCAGCTGCACATTTTTCAAGTCTCCCTACTCCATCCGAAGGCTATCTCAGATAAGGCGGAGGAAAAAGAAGACGCGCGAGACGAAATGTTCTCGGAAATCATGGAAGTAACCCGCAATGAAAGAGCTCATCTGAATGAGTGGAAGGACGTGGTAGCAAATTACAGAAAGATGCAGTGCCAGTGAACGTGAGTGAGGAGGAGAGACACTCGAGATGAGAGGTGGCGGCAGGCAGAGATGTAGGCGGAAGATCAGCGGTGGCGGATGCAACGCTGGAGCTGCTGCGTGATCAAACTGATATCCTCCGACATCTGGTGGAGCTTCAGGAAGAGCAGCGGGTCACAGAGTGCCGCTGCAGCCCCCTGTGTAACCACCCTCACCACTCACCATGTTCCATATCTCTCCTCACCCAGACGTGTAAGAACGCGTGGGGAAGGCTTCGTGCACCCGCCCACTCCACCCCTGTGGACAGTCCAACCAAAAGGCTGTCATTACATTGAAATGTGTTTAATGGCCTTTTCCTTCCCTCTATCCTCCTCCCAAACCACACCCGGGATACCTTGTCAGTTCTCTGCCTCTTTTTATAATTACTTTTCTAATAAAGAATACATGATTTTTAAACGATAGTGACTTTATTTCCTTAAGCAAGCTGTAATCGAAGGGGAGGGTGGGTTGCTTACAGGGAATTTTCTTAAGAGTCAATAAGGGGGATGCGGGGGGATTCATGAAGGGGAAACAAACACAGCAGTCACACCGTACCCTGGCCCGTGATGAAACTCGTTTTCAAAGCTTCTCTGATGCCACACCGCTTCCTGGTGTGCTCTTCTAATCGCCCTGGTGTCTGGCTGCACGTAATCAGCGGCCAGGTGATTTGCTCTCAGCCTCCCACCCCGCCATAAGGTCTCCCCCTTACTCTCACAGAGATTGTGGAGCACACAGCAAGCAGCAATAACAAAGGGGACATTGGTTTGGCTGAGGTCTGAGCGAGTCAGTAATGTGCGCCAGCGCGCCTTTAAATGGCCAAATGCACATTCTACCACCATCCTGCACTTGCTCAGCCTGTAGTTGAACAGCTCCTGACCACTGTCCAGGCTGCCTGTGTATGGCTTCATGAGCCATGGCATCAAGGATATAGGCTGGGTCACCCAGGATAACTATAGGCATTTCAACATCCCCACTGTTATTTTCTGGTCTGGGAAGTAATTCCCTTGCTGCAGCAGTTTAAACAGAGCAGTGCTTCTGAAGACGCGAGCATCATGAACCCTTCCTGGCCATCCACTGGATGTTGGTGAAACGTCCTTGTGATCCACCAGTGCTTGCAGCACCATGAAAAGTACCCCTTGCAGTTTATCGTACTGGGTGCCCTGGTGCTCCGGTGCCAAGATAGGATATGGGTTCCATCTATCGCCCCCCCCACAGTTAGGGAATCCCATTGCAGCAAAGCCATCCACTATGACCTGCACGTTTCCCAGAGTCACAACTTTCGTAGCAGCAGCTTAATGATTGCTTTGGCTACTTGCATCACAGCAGCCCCCACAGTAGATTTTCCCACTCCAAATTGATTCCCAACTGACCGGTAGCTGTCTGGCGTTGCAAGCTTCCAGAGGGCTATTGCCACTCGCTTCTCCACTGTGAGGGCTGCTCTCATCTTGGTATTATGGCGTTTTCAGGCAGGGGAAAGCAAGTCACAAAGTTCCATGAAAGTGCCCTTACGCATGCGAAAAGTTTCGCAGCCACTGCGGAATCGTCCCACACCTGCAAAACTATGCGGTCCCACCAGTCTGTGCTTGTTTCCGGCGCCAAAATCGGCGTTCAATGGCTAGAACCTGCCCCATTACCAGCAGGATCTCCAAAGCGCAGGGGCCCGCGGTTTGAGATAATTCTGTGTCCATGTCCTCATCACTCTCGTCGCCGCGCTGCCGTAGCCGCCGCTCCTCCTCGCCTGGCTTTGCAGGTCCGGTTCAGCATAGACTGCAAACGAGAATGCTGCGAGGTGTTTACAACGTCCACGATTGCGGTATTGATCTGAGCAGGGTCCATGCTTGCTGTGCTATGGCGTTTGCACAGTTCACCCAGGAAAAAGGCGCGAAATGGTTGTCTGCTGCTTTCACGAAGGGGGAGGGGTGAGGCTGTACCCAAGAACCACCCGTGACAATGATTTTTGCCCCATCAGGCACTGGGCTCTCAACCCAGAATTCCAAGGGGCGGGGGAGACTGCGGGAACTATGGGATAGCTACGGGATAGCTACCCACAGTGCAACGCTCCAGAAATCGACGCTAGCCTTGGACCATGGATGCACACCATCAAATTAATGTGCTTAGTGTGGCTGCGTGCACTCGACTTTATACAATCTGTTTTACAAAACTGGTTTATATAAAATCGGAATAATCCCGTAGTGTAGACGTACCCTTGCAGTTGCACAGGCTCTGTACCAGCTATTGCAATGTGCCTTCCACCTTTCCATTACCAGGTAATATCTTATTGATGAGCAGAACATCGTCAAGATAAACATTTTATTATGAACAGGAACTATTTACAGCAATGAGGTAACAAATTTTCTACTGCTCTATGTATCTGCAGCCTGGCACTGTCCAGTCCTGCACTGCTTTCTTTCTGCCCCTGCAGGAAGTGTGACTGAGGAACCCAAAGACTACCTCAACAGTGTAAAGGAACTGTGGCATCTCAATACTGCCTTGAGTGCTTATTGTATAACACAGTTCTTACACAGTTCCCATCTCTGTGGTATCGGAGCTCTAGTGCTAGAAAATGCACATTTTTCTTGTATAAGTCATCCAGAGGATGCTGTGTAAGTAGTCTAAACACAACAGACTAAAGACTAAAATTATGTTTTACAAAGCGCAAACCTTTTTCAAATAATGAGATTTTTTGTTTGTTTGTTTTTTTCATGGAAAGGTTTTTTCTGTTAAACTGAGCATCACTACCCAATGTTAGATTCATATTTTTATATACTTGTTCTAAGTATTGCAGTCATCAAAAGCTGATTATTCTTTAGAAAGCTAACAAAGCTATACATGCATTATTCTAGCCAGCATTCTTTTTGTTTTAAAAGAGAGGAACAGTTTTCTGGATTGATTCAACTTTATGGTAGCAGAATCAAGAGATTCTGATTTCAAACTGCCACTCCGTGCTAATTCAAGAGTCAGAAAGGAGTGTGCTGTATGTCCACGATCAGCTGACGATGATTAGAATGTCTTGAGTGTTATCTTCTCTCTCCCCACCCCTCTTTATCTGAAAGTAGCACTGAGAATGAATACCTCTGTTGGACATAATCTTTTTCAATGTGAAGGATGCCCTAGAGCAGTGGGTTTCAACCTTTTTTTCATTTGTAAACACCTAAAATATTTCAAATGGAGGTGCGGACCCCTTTGGCAATCTTAGACATAGTTTGTGGGCCCCCAGAGGTCCATGGTCCACAGGTTGAAAAGTCCTGCCTTAGAATAACAGGATTTCTTAACTTCTGATTGTGCTTTGGGCATCTTCTTTGGAAGTGTTTTCTTCATTTTTTTTCAAAAAATGCCCTTTACATTGAGCACTAACATAATGATGGTGATTTTGTGACCCTTCATAACCTTGTTCTCAGTCTAAAAATAGACTTTTATTATATAAAGCAGCAAAGAGACAATTCCTATCCTTCCACCTCCCCCAGTCTGGGCTGACTTTTCTAGACTATCCAAATGTCTTGGCCTAATTGATAAAATTTAAAAACTTTTTACATAGGACAGCAGTGCAGAATTTTTAGTACAGAGGATTGCTTTGGAATGACAAACATATTACCCTAAAAATATTTAAATATTTCTCCTTTTTATCTCGTGTTTTTCAAATAAATAATGACAAACTGAAATCATTATTTGTAAACTTTATGGAATTATCAATTATAGTTAAACATAGATTATAGTTAAACATAGATAACTTCAAAAATGTGTGCCTGACCTTCTTAGTTTAGCCATCCAGGAAAGAAAATATCAGTAATATTCTGTATAACTAGACAAATAGGCACAAAGATGAATGCACTGTAGATGGAAGTTATACCATTTTTTGCTGAACACAGTAAAAATTTCACCAACTATTCACATCCTGGGGCCAGAGACCATTCAAAATCAGGACCCATTGTGCTAGGTACTGTACAAAAACGTAAAAAACAAACACCCAAAAGCCCCTGCCATGAAGACTATCATCGGTTTAGGAAAAGTGAGTTAGGGGATTTAGGCCAGTTCCCAGTGAACAGAAGTCTACAGCACAAAACCCACAACAATTAGTATCCTTATTGACATTATCAGTAGAGAGACGAAGCAGTAAGTGGGCCTGGGCACTGACTTACCATCTCATCCTTAAGGAATGGTCCCTCCAGAACAGAGTTCAGACACACTGATGGGACAATATGGAGGAGCCCATAACACTGCGTATCCGTACTGCCTGTATTCTCAATCTAGTGTCATACGTGAGCAATACAAAATAACTCTCAAGATTTAGATTTTAAAAGAAACAATCCCAATAAAAACAAATTAATTTAAATTCCACAGCACATGGAAATAAGTTATTTGAAGTAACACTAGATTTAGAAGATCTTGCAGAATCTTTCATTATAATTCATTTGTTTTCTGAAAGGTGGACATTTTTCAACAGCCTAACTAGAGTAACCAGCTTTAGAAAAAAGCATTATCGGTATCACAAAGCGGTGTGATCCTTGGATGTAGAAACGGGGGAGTAGCAAGTAGTAGTAGGGAGATGATTTTACCTCTACATATGGTATTAGTAAGATCAATACAGGAATATTGTGTACAGTTCTGGTGTTCACGTTCTTAAAAGGATATTGAAAGATTGGAGAAAGTACAGGGAAGAGCCACAAAAATTATTCAAATAGTGGAGAACATTCCTTATGGTAAGACTTAGCACTCAATCTGTTTAACTGATCAAAAAGAAGGTCAAGAGGTGACTTGATTACAGTAATTAGTAACTTCATTGGGAGGAAATACCAGATACTAAAGGGCTCTTTAATTTAGTTGCATAACAAGAACCAGTGACTGGACAGAAAACCACACAAATTCAAATTAGAAATGAGGCACAAATTTTTTACAGTGAGGCTGATTAACCAACGGAATAAACGACCAAGGGAAGTGAGTAATTCTGTCTTGTGATGTTTTCAAATCAAGACCTGGATGTTTTTCTGTAGGATATGTTTTAGTCAAACAGAAGGTATTGGGCTCAGTGCTCAGGTAACCGAGTGAAATTCTGTGACCTGTGTTATGCGGGAGGTCAGACTAGATGATTTAATGGTTCCTTAAAAGCTATGACTGTATGTATCACTACCTTCCTGTGAATCATCCACCCCCCACAGAGTACTGGATCAGTTTTTTTGCAATACAGCGGCGGTGGTGGTGGTTCAGGAGTTGTTTAATCAGTCTCCGTATTCTTATTTTTGTTTGCATTCAATTTCCACAGTGGATTGTGTTTCCCAGGGATACTCAAGGTTGTGGGGCACCTTGCTATCGCCTGCCGTGAGTCAGCTCTTCAACTACACTGGCCATGTGCAAGCACTCCTCTCTAGGCCTCAGAGGCCCTGCAGTCATTCTACAGGTTAGCAGTTGGCATGCTCAAGCCCTCCAAGTTCCTCCATGGAATGTCCAGCCACTGGTCCACTGGACACTCCCAGTATTCCCGGATTTGCTGCTTTCAAAGAAACAGTATACCTCAGCTTACCAGCTCTACTCCAGATCACCACTGCACTTAACACCCAGCACTTAGATATGTTTATAGTGAAATCAAGTATAAATGTAACAAAGCTTAGAGATTCAAATAATAGCAAGTATAGAAGTATTGGAAACAAATTGTTATGTATAAAATAAAATCATAACGTATTCTAGAGCCTAGACTTGATGAACAAAATACTCTCATCTTGTAGAGCATTGCTCACCCAAAATCCCTGCTGCTCTTCACGGTCTGGCTGATTGTGCTTCCCCCGACTCCCTTCACAAGACAAGCACGCTTTCAGATTGCCTCCTTGGTGAAGGATCTAGTATGTTCCTTTGAACTCCAAAATATCCCAGAACAATCCTTTGTCTTCATAAAAATGGTACCCCTGCTGGCTGTTACATTCTGTAGATTTCGCCTCTTGTAGATTTTTGTAATCTCTTACTTAGCCCCTGGCTAATTATGCAAATAGACATATATTGTGAGGCATATAATACACAAATAGCGAGGCAGGGAGATAGATTCCTTTCAGGCAGGAGGGTAACAGACACCTTTCTGACATATATCAACTCCTATTCACCTGCCTTATTTCCAAGACCTTAAGAACCTAATTTCCAGTATAGATATATGACTCCTGGAATATTATCCATACATTTTGCAGTGATTATGTCAACCAGTGGACTCCTGGCTCTCTGTAGAGACTTCACATGCATCCGTTAGTTCACTGTGCATGTGTCTGACTCGGATCTCTGTACAGCCATATGCATCCCATGAGTCCTCTGTCAGTTGGTACCAAGTGGTCCCTGGGTCATAGGATGTACCTGTAATACTGCAAGATTTCAAACTGTTTAACAAAAAAATATGTTGTCTGTGTTATAGTTACTGTGACACCCACAAACAGCTGACTGGCTGATCATTACTATTTGCGGGTACCTGGAGATTTAAAAAAAAGTTATCAATGTTATTGCCTTATGTGGCTATTTACTATTTTAATCTCTACCACTTATGCATTTTTACCTGTCTCCCATCTTTTTGTTGAGCTATGATCTAACAGACAACTAAGCTCTTAAAGGCTCGGACTGTGGCTGCTCTTACATAAAGTACTTGCCTAGCACATTGTGGGCACTACTGGAAACAAATAACCTCCTCTTGGTGATCAGGATTTTCCTATCTGAAATAAGTAAATGGGGGGTCGTTTCACCCTGTACGCTCTCAAGATAGTTGTACCCCTGTTACTCAACCCAGGAGTGTGTATGTTAAAGTAAGAATCACTCCTTGCCATGCATAGATTGTAGAATGTATTTCAAAATACATATTTTAATTACACTGGTATTTCTGAACCTAATGATGGGACACGTCTTTGCTTTTTAAAAAATAAAATAACAGCTGCGATACTAACCTCACAGAGTACACAGAAAGGTTTGAATGCCAGTTTCCAATCTGATTTAACTATCAAAGTGAATGTTAATATTTGTAAATTAGACACTTCACTTAAACGCTGAAAGATTTAAACAATCTTCTGACTGTTAAAACTGGTATTAAAGCTGGCTTACAGTTTCACCCAACGCCTGCCAAAAAGCCAGTGTCAAACATGTCATTTTATCAAAATGGCAGCCACTATAAATCTCTGAAATACCCATTGTAATTAAAATCAACTATTCACATCTCAGTTTATTCATGAGAAGTGCTTCTTAGCCTTTTATTTTGCTTTGAACAAAATGAAAGCAATTTTAAGGTCACCTACTGACTTAAATATCTTCTACATAATATCTCTATATATTATTCTAGTGTCCAGAGACCATACTCCAAGCTCATATCTGAATCAGGATAGCACTGTGTCAAGTGCTGTAGAAACAGAGATAGATATGACTCCTGTCCTGAAGAGCTTACAGGATGCTCCAAGATGATGGAGACAGTCAGTTTGTATTATATACACATTTGCTATTTTTAAAAAGTTCTGTAACTACAACAATAAATACATATTGTCATACCCCATCTTCCTTTCAGACTAGCAAGTTAAACATTAGCTGATTAGTAGTAGGGTGCTATAGCAGAAGTGAATTTTGAGAAGGAATTTGAGGACACAAGCGCAGGAAGAATGTATATCTGAACAATAATAGTGTATATCCCAAAAATGTAAGAGTCGGGAGTGTGAATTCAGCTGAATGTAAGCTGTTGGGACCTGTGTATGTCTTTAATCTGCATTAAGCTGTTGGAGCACAATGCCAGATGCTTAGTAGCCTTGCTAAGGCAAGACAGATTTCAGCAGACCTTTCCATTACAGGCATGCAAGAAATTAATTTAGAGGTTCTATACATTCTATAATAGGTTAAGTACTATTCATAATACAGCATTGCTATTGGATGGGAAGATATATAGGTGCAAATAAAATGTGCTTTGAATTACAAAATTGATTTGGTTGTATGAGTTCTGACTAGGGACCTGATCCTGCAAATGTTAATGCACATGATAAAGAATGAAAAGACTGCTTGCATGCTTAGTTATTCAGATGCATGAGTGTTTGCAGGATCAGAGCCTAGAAATGTATTTAATTCAATAAACTAACCAAAGTGATTCTTACAGTGAAATCCTGCTCCCATTGAAATAAATGGCCAAACTGCCATTGACTTGAATTGGGCCAGGCTTTCTCCCTTTACTTCCTTGCTGTACTCATGTCCAGGCTCCTGCACCTGAAGACTCATACTTACCAAGGCACATTACAGAGTACACGTACCCTGTATACATGTAGACACATCCACTCTGGCTAGGGTGGCCAGGCATCTGGTTTTCGACTGGAATGCCCGGTAGAAAAGGGACCCTTGCGGCTCCAGTCAGCACCGCTGACCGGGCCGTTAAAAGTCCGGTTGGCAGTGCTGAGGGTCTAAGGCAGGCTAGTCCCTACCTGTTCTGGCACCACACTGCACTCCAGAAGTGGCCAATCGGTCTGGTTTCTTGGCAGGGGCTCTGCATGCTGCCCCTGCCCCGAGCACTGGCTCTGTACTTCCATTGCCTGGGAACCGCAGCCAATGGGAGCTGGTGTGGGGGGCGGTGCCTGTGGGCGAGATCAGCACATTGGAGCCACCTTCCCCCTCCACACCCCCGCCTAGGAGTCAGACCTGCTGACTGCTTCTGGGGTACAGCTCAGTACCAGAGCAGGCAGTCTGCCTTAGCCCCGCTGACCGGAGACACCGAACTGCCCCAACCCTAAGCCCCTATCCCAGCCTGGAGCCCCCTCCTGCCCCCAAACCCTTCATCCCCAGCCCCACCGCAGAGCCTGCACCCCCAGCAGGAGCCCTCATCTCCTGCACCCCTGCTACAGCCTGCTCCCACACTCCAAATCCCTCAACCTCAGATCAAAGCCCACACCCGCATCCCAGAGCCCATACCCCCAGTTGGAGCCCTTGCCCCAACCCAGAAACCCCTCCTGCATTCTGAGCCCCTCATTTCTGGCCCCACCCCAGAGCCTGCACTCCCAGTTAGAGCTCTCACCCCTTCCCGCACACCAAGCCTCTGCTCCAGCCCAGTGAAAGTGAGGGCGGGTGGGGGACAGCAAGACACTGAGGGAGAGGGAATGTAGTGAGCAGAGGCGAGGCCTCGGTCAAGGGGCAGGTCTAGGGTGTTCGGTTTTGTGTGATTAGAAAATTGGCAACCCTACCTCTAGTGCTGTATTGAAACATGTTTGGCACTAGGATACCTGGGAGTTTATCCCAGGGTTCTGAATGCCTCACTGGCTATATCTAAGGCTAGGTTTGTGGTGTATTGTGGGAGAACTTGTCTGTCTGTCCCAAGCCTCTGTACAAAAGTGCTCTTAGTCCACCAACACATGGACTAGCTGAGGGTCTTCCAGATTTGCCAGCTCCCTGCTATTGTCTGTTCTAGCCAAAGACAAGCCATGGAGCTTTTCCTGGTTGCAGATCACTATTGTTGCAGGATACAGATAGAGGGGTCTGTGAGATGGTGGTGGAACATAATCGCTGCATATTTTCTGTTGTTAGGAAGACAACAGCAGTGGGTCTCGGAAGGGGTACAGACAGTCATGGCACAATTAAGGCACAATTGTGCTTGCTGCCATAACTGCAGATACACTGTATGGAGACCAGTGCTTCTGGTGCAGGACCACAAGGACAGAGTAGTGGGATCACACTGTCTTGCATTTATCTTTTTTGACATGCCAGAGACCTTATTCCCTTCAAATGACATAGTTATTAACAGAGTCTCCATGCCTACTGTTGTTTTAGGGAACCTCGCTGTCTCTCTGCTGTACCCTGACCTTCAAGAGCCTGGCAAAAGAAAGTTTAATTACATGCTTAGCAGTTGCAGGATGGTAGTGGAGTGTAAATTTCGCATGCTCAAGGCAGGATGTTGCTGCCTATAAACCATTTGGATGCCAGTGTGGTAAATGCCATCCGTATTATTGTGGCCTGCTGCTCCCTGCACAATGTCTGAGACGTGAAAGGCATATATTTCACATAAAATAAAGACTGAAGACACTGATGGTTTGCAGGTCTGGTACAGGCAATCAGGAAGTACATCTGTCATTGCGGGGGCTAGATGCACAAGGGAAATCAGGGATGTCTTGTATGCCCACATTCTAGGTTCACGGGATGATGCAGATATGGGTATGTGATGCTATATGGTGCATTAGTATACATGCTAGTGAATTTTTGCGGGCCATGCCGTTTCTTTGCCTAGTGTATCTTTTATTTAGGCATTGCAGTTCATTTGCTACTGTTTTTATATGGATTTAGATTTATATTGATTCAGATTCTTTAATAAAATCTTTTTATACAACTTTATGGCTTTTTTCCCCATGCCTCACATACCAGCCTATAGTACAGCCAAAATTCATTAACAAATATCAGAGGACGGACCTGCAACAGCAATGAAAGACTACATTATTTTTTGTCCAGGAAAACTGAGGGACAAGTTTATCAGACTCTAGCTCCAGATCTTATTATAATGCCACTTCCTCCCCAGATCCATCCCTAACAGATCTTTGGGTTCTTCTTTTGAGTAATGTCCATATGGGTGCACCACGGTAGGTTTATGTGCACCCCTGCACTGAGATTTTAGGTAGCAGTATCAGTTCAACCCGCACATGCGCTGTCCCTCCTTTATGCTCTGTTTCAAGGCTATCTAACACTGCATGGGCATATGCCTCTCAGTTCCTTCTCCCCACTTTTGTCCTCGAATGGAGCGGGCAGTTGTCCCTTCCTTGTCTGTGTCATTAGCATTAGTAGTAGTAGTTTTTGTTTTGTTCTCTTTACTAGGAAGTATTTCCTTTTTACTTCATTGGGATTTTAAAAAAAAAGAAGAAAAAGAACTTCAGTTTATTTTTCCTGCCCAGTCTGGGGAGATTTCCCCCACTGCAGTGGCATTTAGAAGACACTCTGAGTTCTTTCTGTTGAAAAGAAGAGGAAAGAACTTTATTCTGCATTTCTCATTGCTAGAGGGTAATAGCTCTCCTAGCTCCCCGGCTTCAAGAGGTGCCCTTTCCTACAAGGAGTCAATTCCTGTAACAGCCAGACACACACTCTGTGTCCAGTGCCTGGGAGAGTCCCATATCCCTCAGAAGTGCTCCCTCAGCCATCAGCTAAAGTTGAGGTCTCACAAGGACCAGAAGCTGAAGTTAAAAGTTGAAGGAGAAGGCACTTCAACTTCCAGGGGACTCCAGTGCTGACCCCGGATCATCCCCAGAGCCTTCAACTTCAGAGGGAGTAGTGTCACAGAAAAGACCAGCAGATTCCCCTGTAAAAGCTCCAAACCCCCAAACTGAGTCACTGGCCAGCCAAAGGGGTTCCTCAGTGCGATTGACCACCTTGGAATCAGCAGCTCTGAAGCGCGGTACCCAGAAGCATCAGGTTGCCTCCACTATCAGCTCTGCTACATCACCTAGAGACGCCAGGGGCTCAGGCTCTGAGGGAGTGGTAATGCCCCACCACCCCCAAGGACAAAGACAAATACTGTACCACTTCTAAAGGAGCAGCACCAAGAAAACATTCAGTACTGGGTGCGATAAAGCTCCTGTGTAGGGAACCACTCTGCACCTTTACAACCTTTGGTACCAGCAGCATACCATGGACATTCCTCTGCAGTACTGAATGAGCTGATGGTACTGCAAGAGTTCTGGTACCCTAGGGACCTAATGGTTGGGGAAGAACCACAATCCCCATTATTCAGAGCCAGTACTAAGCACTTCCCAGTGCCCAGAATTACCGTCTGGACCAGGCCATGTACCACCAATATCCTGGTCAGTGTCACTCTTACTCAGTGACAAGTCTGACAGTAACCAGGAGGATGTCATTTCCCTGACCTGTCGTGGCTCACTGTCACAATACAAGGATCCTCCTCCATTCCATCAAGACAACCCATGATTGTGGTACAGGCCCCCTTGGAAGCCACCACCACCCATGCTTTCCTCCCCAAATGGCTGTATTGGGATCCTTGAACTATGTACAGATCCCATATTTTGCAGGCAGCCAGTATCTCTGAGAGAGTCTGCTAGATGGTCTCCTATAGCATCACTGTCCAGAGCCCTTGAACAGAGGAGAAAACTTTTGAGGAACAGAAGGAAAGGCCCAAAGGGGAAGCTACCCCTTCAGCAAGCTTCTTATCTTTGCCAGATGAGGCTGTAATGCCGCCCTCTTCCATTACTAGCTGAAGATTTCAAGAACTTGCAAGACCTTACTAAGAGAGTGGCAGATAAGCTGCAGTTCTTCTTCAAGTGCTTACTCATGTTGATTCCATTCTAGGTGTGCGCATGCCCACATGCACAGTCATCAGAGATTTTTGCCTTAGTGGTATCCACAGGGTCAGCAGTAGTGCCCTCCAGAGTGCTGTGCGCATGCATCGGCATATTAGGTGCCGCCAGCCCTACGCCCTTTCAGTTCCTTCTGACCCCCCACGACTGTTGGTCGGAGCACCTCGTCTAGCATTGCAAAAATGTTAGCAATTCTTAACAGACCACTGTTGTTCTTTGTGTGTAGCTCTTAGGTACTTAGTTAGCCCCATTCCCCTGACTTCAAACCCTGTTCATCATGCAACAGGCCAATGCCTGTTCGTGACCCCAAAGCAGCTGTTTGAAGTGCTTGGGGGAATCCCATGTAAAAGGACAAGTGCAGGATTTGCAAAAGAACTTTCATCCCAGAAGGAGCAGGATATCTGCTTGAAGGCCCTCCTCACGAAGGCTTCACTTCGTCCGGCATTGGAGACCTCCCAGTCGGACTCTGCTCCTAGCACCTGAGTGTCAGTGCAGAGTGCCCTGCTGGCACCGGGCTCTGCTGGGCACCATTCCCCCTCACCTGTGCCCAAAAAGCAGCAAAAGAAAAGAGGCTCCCTGACGCTATTTAAGGAGAGGAAGGGGGCTCTGGACAAAGGACCTAGTTCAGGCCGTGCTCCCGCCCCCAAGCTACAAGGGGTACTGCTATGGTCGGACCCCCTAGCCCAACTAGGGATCCACCTCTGACTCCTGAAAGCGGCAGGACCCCGGCTCCTCCTGGGACCTTGGCCACCTGGGCAGCTTCAAGTGTCAAAAAACCTCCACGGGCCTTCCGGTATCACAGACACCCTACCAGGTGCCAGACATGGCTAAGACCTTGCAATCCAAGGGCAAGCCAGCCATAGGATCCCCTCCCTCCGAGAGCAGTGGCGCACCATCGGTCCCCAGATCATAGGTGTATGTCCTTGTCCCCACAGCCTAAGATCCTGGCCCTGCAATCTCGGTCTCCAGCCAGAAGATTTACGTCTCTGGCACCATGCTGTCCTTTCATGAGGCCAGAATGCATGGAATGCCAGAATCGAGGCACCCGTCTCTGTACTCCCAGTACCGGCCAGGCTCTCACCAGAGATCGCCCCAGTGCAGGTTGATATCACTTATAATGTCACAGGTGTTAGTCCCCACCAGTGCGGGACCATTCAGCATGGCACTGGTACCACTCGACAAACAGACTCCGATCCCCACCCTCTAGGCATTGGTCCCCGACAAGGGTTAGCTGGCAGACTCAGGCTTCCACAGCCCCGCCTTGGTTGCCAGAAGGGGAATGGTCCAAGCCAGAGCTGGAGTTCAACCCCTTGCCAAGAAGTCATGGATCCCCATTAGTCCCTGAAACCGGCACGACATCCGTGGCAGCAGGACCAGTGGCCTGTTCAGTGCCTTGTTGGAACCCTTGGGGCATGCCCATGATGCCAGTTCCACATTCCCACCACTCCTCCCTGACTGCCTTGGACAAACTGCCCCCAGCATGGCGGGCACCGGCTTCAGAGTATGGGATGGAGCCTGACACAAGCGCAGCACATCAGGCCCCGCTGCCTACAGAGCCCCCTACAGAGGGGAAGAGGAAGCCTTTCCTGCCCCTGTGATGCCCTTGTCATTTCCTCACTGGACGAAGCGGTGGCAGGCCCCTTCCAGACTGATAGTGTCCCGTCCCCCCCAGTGATCTTAAGGAGCACCAGGCTGCTGGACCTCTGAGTGGCTGCCCCGTTACAGCTGCCACTCCAACCGACCTGCTGTCCCAGAGCCATGGTAGTGTTCTGCACCTGAACCTGGCAGTGTTGCACCTGATGGCTCGGCTGCTGCCTGGTTGAATGCGGAGGAACAGGAATGCTCAGCCCATGTCCAACAAGTTCCCTTGAGCAGCAGAAATCCCACCAGGGTGACCTACGTGGCCAAATGGAAGCTGTTTACGTGCTGGACCTCAGAACAAAGTATATGGCCTGAGCGGGCCTCACTGCAGTTGATCCTGGACTACCTTCTGCATCTCAAGCTCCAGGATCTGTCTTTTTCACTTGGCCGCTATTTCAGCCTTCCATCCTCTGCTCCAGGACAGGACGGTTTTGGCTCTTTGGCTCATTCCATACAGGCTCTCTCAAAGCAAAGGGCTGATCCTTCACCCCAGCTGCGGGTCCTCCACCTCCAGACCTGGCTCCTTCTTGGTTCCGAGACTTAAAGTTAGAATGCTCTGAGAGGTGAAAGATGTGTTGCTGTACAGCCGAAAGTCAACCACTTGATGTACTTACCTACAAAAATGGAAATGATTCCAAGTTTGATGTCATTCTAAGCACGCAGACTGAACTTTGTCTTCCCTCCCTCTGATTTTAGATTACATTTTAGTCCTCAAGAGGTCAAAACCCTCACTCAGTTCCCTTAAGGTTCATCTTGCTGCCATAACTGCTTTCCACTGTCAGATAGATGGGTACTTGGTGTTTGCTCAGTCACTGGTGGGTAGATTCCTTAAGACACTGGGACCCTCTTGCTGCATGTGAGACCATCTGCTCCAACCTGGGATCTTAACCTAGTTCTCAGTGCTTTGATTGGACCTCCTTTTGAACCCATGGCAACTTGCTCTCTCTCACACCTGTCTTCATAGACAGCATTTCTAATTGCCATCACTTCAGCTAGGCACATAGGAGAAACAGCAGCCCTAATGGCACACCCATCATACACTCTTTTTTAAAGACAAAGCAACTCTGAGGCCACATCCCAAGTTTCTCCCTAAAGTTGCCTCCACTTTCCATGGGAATCAACAGATCCATCTTCCTGTTGTTTTTTTTTTTCACAAAACCACATCATGACAACAGGGAGGCAATTTTGCATATGCTAAATGATAGAAAAGTATTAGCATTCTACTTGTAAAGGACTAAGGACTTCAGGAAGTACCCTAAATTCTTCCTTTCATTTGCAGAAAGATCCAGAGGCTCCGCGACATCGGCTCAAAGATGTCCAAATGGGTCTTGGGTTGCATTAATCACTGTTATCAAGGACGCATCCTGTTGCCTCCATCTAGAATCCATACACACTCCAGGAGGTTAATTTCTACCTTGGTCGCATTCATTAAAGATGTCCCTATCTTGGAAATCTGCAGAGTAGTGACTTGGGCCTCTGGCCACACTTTCACAGAACACTGTGCGATCACTGGAAATGCAGTTTCCAATGCCATCTTCGGCACCACAGTAGTAACAGACTCCACTCCAAAGCCCCAACATCCCTACATGGGACCTACAGTGCACTACCCATAGGGACACTCTTTGAAGAAGAGGACGAAATTACTCACCTTGTGCAGTAACAATGGCTCTTCGAGATGTGTGTCACTATGGGTGCTCCACAACCTGCCCTCCTCCCTTCTACTTCAGAGTTCTCCATAAGGGGCTCTGCTGTAGAGAAGGAATTGAGTGGGGGTTCACCCACATAGACCACTTAGAGGTACATTGCATGTGTGGACTGAATGGACACTGCGATTAGAGACGCAGGGGTGCACGCACACCTACAGTGGAGCACCCATCGGGATACACATCTTGAAGAACCATTGTTACTGCACAAAGTGAGCAACTTCCTTATTTGGGCCCAGGACATCCCCTCGTCGATTTGGCTGTGGTGCCTAGTCTGGTTCCAGCACTATGTTCTGTGCTGGGGTCTGTTCTTGTGATTCCAGCCCCTGTGGCAACCAGCTCTCCTCTGGTGCCATCGCTGTCGACTCTGCCATTGGTCTGAAAATCATACTTTCTCGACTCCAGGGCCCATAGTCCTGTATGATCATCTCTTGAGATGGTGGCAACACCTGGTTAGATTTTTCGTAGTTGCTAGACTTTCCATTCCCATCCTTCATCTTGAGGTAAGTGGACTTGAGGTGCTTGATCTGCTCCCTGCAATAGTGTGTAGTTTGCTCAGTGTCAACCTCCACCACCCTCATCAAGATTTTAATCATATAAATGCATGTTTCTGTTACTTCTGCCAAAAAAAAAAATGAACCTTGCAGTCCTCACACTACAGGTTAGCCAGAATCACTGGTTGTTTGAGCTGTGTTTAATTGTGTTAACAGTAACGTAATAGACTTGCAATGAAGGGTTAATGCCTAATGGCTGTATTTAAACCAGCAGTTAGCTTCCTCTGCATAGGGCAAGTGGGAAGTCAGCAGGTAGAAGGGCTGGAACATACTGGCCCTAGGAATTGTGAAATAGCATTGGCAGACTATCCAAATATTTAAAGTCAGCTACACATGCTTTAGCTACAAAATGGGTGGGCAGAGAGACACCCTCAGATAAGCTGACAAGACTAAGTGTATGTCTATACCTAAAGCACTTCAGTGTAGACATTTACTACAGCAACAGGAAGGGGTCTCCCATGGCTGTACATAATTGACCTCCCCGGAAGGCAGTGGCTCAGGCAGTGGAAGAATTCTTCTATTGACCTTGCATTGTCTTGACCCAAGATTAGATTGGCTTAGTTATGTCTCCGAGGTGTGGATTTCTCACACCCCTGAGACACACAGCTGTGCCAAACTAACTTTTCTAACAGTGTGTTCTTAGGATGTTTAGCCATATTCAATGGTTCTATGTGTTGGATAGTGTGTGTGTGTGTTGGGGGGGAGGTTTGGACTAAAACGTGTCAGAAGCAGTGTCTGACCTGCTATGTAAACATATTCTTATCTGTACAGTGGGGTAGCCCAAGGGCAGAATTTCAGCCTTTGAATTTCTTGATAATCAAATTAGAATAGATCTTTTTTTAAGCATGGGAACTTTGATGTGTATTCTAAAATGTAAATATTTCTCAAGTCTGTCAATAAAATTCTGTGTGGTTGTGTAATTCTTCAAAATATTAATAATTTTAAATTAGAGACTAAAAATGTTTTTTCTTAAACAAATGCTACTCTGTGTTCTTAACAACTTGAGTTTTAGTTTCTATTGTTTGAAGAAGGAATTGTTTTTATTAAAAAAGAGACGTCATAGCATTTAACTGCTTTTGCTACACATAATAGTGATGCAAAATAACATACCACATTCTTAGTTGCTCTTTAAAGGTTGCAGAGGAGTTTGGCTGACCTCATTCTTCAGTATTACAAGACTTGTACAATAAGCCATTTAAAGGAATATAATTTGAACAAATGCTATGAATTTTTAATCTGTAAATTTAATTAATGTTAAAAGTAGGGCTGTCAAGCGATTAAAAAAATTAATCGCAATTAATCATACTGTTAAACAATAATAAATACCATTTATTTAAATATTTTGGACGTTTTTTACATTTTCAAATATATTGATTTCAGTTACAACACAGAATACAAAGGGTACAGTGTTCCCTTTATATTTATTTTATTACAAATATTTTTATTGTAAAAAACAAGAAATAGTATTTTTCAGTTCACCTCATGCAAGTACTATAGTGCAATCTCTTTATCATGAAAGTTGAACTTATAAATGTAGAATTATGTACCAAAAAAACCCCTGCATTCAAAAATAAAACAATGTAAAACTTTAGAGCCTACAAGTCCACTCAGTCCTATTTCAGCTAATTGCTCGGACAAACAAGTTTGGTTACAATTTGCAGGAGATAATGCTGCCCACGTCTTGTTTGCAGTGTCACCTGAAAGTGAGAACAGGCGTTCACATGGCACTGTTGTAGCTGGGGTTGCAAGATACTTACGTACCAGATGCGCTAATGATTCATATGTCCCTTCACCTTCAACCACCATTCGGTAGGACTCGCCTCCATGCTGATGATGAGTTCTGTTCGATAACGATCGAAAGCAGTATGGACCGACACATGTTCATTTTCATCATCAGTCAGATGCCACGAGCAGAAGGTTAGGGTTTTTTTGGTGGTTTGGGTTCTATAGTTTCCGCATCAGAGTGTTGCTCTTTTAAGACTTCTGAAAGCATGCTCCACATCTTGTTCCTCTCAGATATTGGAAGGCAGTTCAGATTCTTAAACTTTGGGTCAAATGCTATAGCTATTTTTAGAAATCTCACATTGGTACCTTCTTTGTGTTTTGTCAAATCTGCAGTGAAAGTGTTCTTAAACCGAACATGTGTTGAGTCATCATCAGAGACTGCTATAACATGAAATATATGGCAGAATGCAGGAAAAACAGAACAAGAGACATACAGTTCTCCCCAACGAAGTTCAGTCTAATTAATGCATTATTTTTTAACAAGCATCATCAGCATGGAAGCATGCCCTTTGGAATGGTGGCTGAAGCATGAAGGGGCATACGAATGTTAAGCATATCTGGCACGTAAATACTTTGCAATACTGGCTACAAAAGTGCTATGCGAACGCCTGTTCTTACTTTCAGGTGACACTGTAAATAAGCAGGCAGCAATATCTCCCATAAATGTAAACAAACTTGTTTGTCTTAGCGATTGGCTGAACAAAAAGGACTAAGTGGACTTGTGGGCTCTAAAGTTTTACGTTGTTTTGTTTTTGAGTGCAGTTAGGAAACAGCAACAAAAATCTACATTTGTAAGTTACACTTTCAGGATAAAGAGATTGCACTACAGTACTTGTTTGAGGTGAATTGAAAAATACTATTTCTTTTATTTAGAATTTTTACAGTGCAAATATTTGTAATAATAATATGAAGTGAGCACTGTACACTTTGTATTCTGTGTTGTAATAGAAATCAATATATTTGAAAATGTAGAAAAACATCCAAAGATATTTAATACATTTCAATTGGTATTTGAGTGTTTAACAGTGCAATTAATCGCAATACATTTTGTTAATTGCGATTAATTTTTTTGAGTTAATCGCTTGCGTTAACTGCGATTAATCGACAGCACTAGTTAAAAGCTGAGGCCTATGGCTCTGCTTACTTTCATTTTATATTCAGTGTGGAGAGTTAATCCCAGAGCAGGTCTTTTCTGATGCAAAATCTGAATGCTTGTGTAGTCATAACAGCTGTCCCCTCACTATGTGGTATCTTTCATTACCTAACTGCAGAGATGAATTTTGGCCCATTGTTTCAGTAATATTGGACACACATGGTTTTAAGGGACAAAGCTGTATGCTTATGCATTCATTTGAGACTCACGGTTACAGTTGGCTCCAAATTAGAACAGGGAGAATACATTCACACTATGGCCACCCTCATGGCTGCCTGTAGTAGTTGGATCATAGTAGGCACTGTTGCGTCTAAAGACACACAATTATCTATTGCTGAGGAACTGCAAATTCACCAAAGCTCTTCACAGCACTTGTGGTTAATAATGGATTCCTAAAAAGCTCTATTAAAGAATTTCAGACGTATCAATTTTCTGTCCTTATTTTTATTTTATTTTTTTAAATTGTATTATTGTAAGTTACCATGTTATTGAAATCATTGTTTCATTCAGTACATTCAACATATTGGTATCATAGATGCACATAGAATTAGTAGGTTTGTTTGTTTTTTTTAAAGATCAGTATTGTTTATTAAAGATAAGTAGACAGTAGGTTTTTATCAGAATTCCTATATGATGATGATAGCTAAGGAAAATGATGTGTTTACTTGTGTAACATTTGCACACAAATTAAAATATGCAGCACATCCAAAAATCAAATCTTACAAAAAATGGTTTTAAAGAATTTAAAACATATCAGACAATTTGTTACCTCTAAAATGTTTCTGTTAATGCAGAAATATGACTTTGATCTTTGTGTGAAATTGTTTGGATATGCTTTGAATATTGTGTTAAGATACGTCTGTGCAGCTACTTTTGTGCTACTAGAATTTACATTTGAAATCAATGTAAAACATAGCTTTCATTTGTTACTGAAACAAATTGCATTTACTAATGCTTACATTCAGTGTGTGCAGTTCTTTACTAGTTATGAAAAACTTATTAATTAAAATTCTCTACTTAGCCTCTTTTATTTTAAAAATAAATAAATAGTGCTGGAATTATATTTTCAAAACTAGAATATATATAGGTACCCAATAACTTCACTTCTACGAACCCCAAAGTTATGGAAATATGTAAATAAAGAAGTTTTAATTCAGAACATGTATGCTTTTATTCTGTACAATAAATAAAATCTGAGGTTACTGTGTGATAATGAAACCTGGTTTGTATTTAGCATGTTCTTCACAAGCCACTAGTATACATACTCATTTTATTATATATGTAGTATATGTGCTATATCTCTCTCTCACTACTGTGTGTGTGTTACATTTAAACTATGATAGATAATAAATTCATGCTTGTATTAAAAGCTATATAAATATGAATATTTGAGGCTTTTAGCATTTGATGAACAAAGAATTATGTGGCTACAAAATAGAACAATTGATAAAATCCTCCCCACTATTGGCTATTATTTACTGTCTCTTAAGTGGCAGGTTGTATTTATGCCAATTTATCTGCTTCAGGGAACATTCTTGATAGCAGAACAAAGTGAATAAAAGTAGTTTGCTTTGCAAATGAATGCAAATGATAGAGCCTTTCGGGAAGCCCTTTAACAGGGGCAGTGCACTTTGATTATGAGTGAAGCTGCCATTTGGACATGGTGAAAAGAGCACGCTTGAACCATTGATTGGGAGAGACAGTAAAAAGTCAGGAAGGGCCCGTTAAGCTTGCAGTGCGGCAGGCGGATGTCAGTGTGGTTAGAGCACAGTGGGAGAATGACAGGCAGGATTAGTGTCAGGGAGAAGCTTTGCTGTAGCTGTGGAGATGGTCCCTGGGGTCACTCACCTCTGACTGTTGTTCTGTGCTGATGGCTCTGTAATGCAAACTGCTTGATATATGTCTGTTCATTATCAGAAATGGTGATTAGAAAAGGTATTTATCATAAAGGATTCTTTTAAAAAAAAATAGAAATGGTTAACTACTTTTTACAAATGCTTAGTTCAATAGTCACTTCTTTACTAGTGTGGAAGACTGGGTACAGAGCCTTGTGTTCTTGGAGAGGCAATTTAACATACAAAGATTTAATAGTTAATTTGACAGTTATATCTGAGGAACCAGTGTTTTCTTGTTTTTTACTCAGTTTTAGATAGTTGTCATAAAGGAGGAAATTGTTTACAATTTGCAGCATGCTGTTACAGTAGAACATTGTTGTATATTTTGGTTATTGGGCCTTGTTGCTCTTTGAAAATGTCCAGTTTCTTTCTGTTTTCTTCGTGTACAGTGCACAAAAGTCACAGGCTTTAGGTTCTTTAAAAAAAAAAAAATTCTCAGTGGAATGTAAAATTGTCAGATTTCACTCCTGTATCACCCAAAAATGTTAAAATATAATGCATTATGGGAGTTTTAACAACTGACTGAAATGGCATGCTGTTTTAAGCTACAGATTTATAAATAACATTTTAGGATTATTTTCAGTATTTTTTCAACTGAGGACTTTTTAAAGATTTCTCTTCCTTTATATATCATTCAGTTATACGTAAGAGGATTTTATATATTATCTAAAATGTTGATATCTTAGACTGTGGTTTAATCTTTAAGTAGTAAAATTGTTTGTTTTGATTTGTATTGGTTGCTTTTTTCATAGTGATAAGTTAAATGTATCTACTGCGCTAATGTACATTTTGTATATTAAATATTTTTAATGGTTCAAGTTCCTTCACTGACAGCTGTTTTTATTACTGTTTTCTGTAACAGAGTGGAAGAAACAGCATTCAACTAACAAGCTTTGGGAACCATATTAAATTACATTGTTACAACATCCATTATTTGATTAATTTATTTAATGTCTTTGTTCAGTATTTTATCCAACTACATTTTTTTCATTTTCTCAGCATAATACGTGTTTTACAAATGTTTTGCAGGCACCTGAATGGACAGAAGAGGACCTTAGCCAGCTGACAAGAAGTATGGTTAAGTTCCCTGGAGGGACCCCAGGTCGATGGGAAAAGATTGCTCATGAATTGGGTCGATCAGTGCCAGATGTGAGTTCACTCAGATTTGCTTTGTATGGAGAGTGACAAACCAGAACAAGACAGGCAGTGTAGAAGGCAGACATAGATGGGGTCCAACATTGTCTTTTGAGAGAGGCTGCAATCCTTTTAGGACCTGGAAGTGAACCATTAACTAACTAAGCAAGAAGCAGATGTCAGCAGTCCCTTGCTCCACAATTAACAGCTGTAACTGATCAGCTGTATGGGGGATTCTGGTGCTTGGAGACCTGAGCTACTGTAACCTGATAACAGAAAAACAATGCCAGTTTTAGTGTTCGTGGTAACCCCTTTTAACTGCAAATGGACATTTGTGAGACTTAGCTAAAGCTTACAGTTCTGTTTAAGCCAGGTTTAAAAAAAAAGTATGAATCAGCTAATAGCATTTAGACAGAGGGTTTCCATTAATTAAACTGAAATATTTCTACAGAATGATAAAACAGTTGGTCTGAGGATGATACTATTGCAGTTCCTACTTCCAGACTATACTATGGTTAACAATGGTATTGTGTAAAATAATTAATATCCTTATTCAAATGCATTTTTATGGTGGTGTGCCATATAATATATATATATAGATATATATATATATATAATTTGAAAAATTGTACTTAAGGATTTAAAGTGTTATCTTGAAAAGTATAAAAAGATTTTTTTCGTTTTCAGCAATAGATCACTTGTATATGCTCTACAGTGTCTGCAGAGTACCATTCAAAAGTCTTTTCAGTTGATCCTATTCCAAAGAGTCTAGAGGGGTTAAAGAGAATAAGATTTAAATGTTTAATTCTGTTGATGCACATTTTGGAGCTTGTTGTTCTGTATTTAGTAATAAAAACCTAGCAAAGATAGTTTTTTTGAAAACCAAACCTTCATTTAGTCAAATAGTCATAAATTGTCATATAGGTTATAGTGAGTTATCTGCAAGCCAGTTTATAAAGTGTTTTTACCTTTTCTCTGGAAACAAACGTAGAAAGGTGATTTTTATCCCAATCATTAAGAAACTAAATAAACCTATATTATATCCAGGCAAGCTATAGGGATCTTGATGTGCACGTGACTAAGCAATTTGTAACGCAATATACTCCAGATAGCGAAATACATTGTGTTCTGTTTAGAGATAAGTGTCTCTCACTTAACAGTACTGGCCAGGGCCTCATTAGAAGACACTTTAGTTTACTCAGCAGTGGTAAGTAATACGTTGTATTGTAGGCTGCTTGACAGGGTACTACTCCATGTGAAAAAGAAATCTTTAAACACAGACTTGCACAAAAATTGTTAACAAAAATCTTCCTGAGACAGACCATTATTATTATTATTTATGTTACCTTAGTGCCTGGGAGCACTAGTCAAGGACCCCATTCTGGTAGGCACTGTACAGACAGAGAATAAAAAAGACCAGTACATTTAGAATCTGTCTTTGAATATCTAGTGGGTCCATCTCTAAAATCTCTGGGCTCTAACAAATTAGACAATGCAAAAACCTGTTCTAAAAGATTACATTCTGCACCCTTCTTCATCTGTTGTCGTGTGTGTGTCTGTGTGCGTGTGTATGTATGTTAAAAATACGTTTTTATAGAGAGCCTTTCACACATGAGAGATCCCAACATGTTGACTGTACATGCCCTTATTGGGGGAGAGAAAGAAGACTGCTGTTCAGACTCCTGAGAGAGAGAGAAACTGAACCACTGGATCCTCTGTCCCCTGAGCTGTCTGGCGAGAGATGAGAAAGATGTATCCCGTAAGCACTGAGCTGGCAAGGAAAAAAGAGTCATAAGAGATTTTTTACAAGGGGAGTCAGGGTCTGGAAATATACCTGCTATAGCATTGATTTCTTGTGGCCTGTATGTAACAGGGTGGCTCCTGCTGGAGCTGGCCACCCCTGATTACAGAATGAATCACACCTGGAAGAGATCAGGATGATTGCCCTATAAAGAGCAGCAGGAGGCTGCAGAGAAGGGGGGGGGGAGCACAGGAAATTGTAGCGTGTGTGAAGGACTCCTGCAGGGAAAACCACAAGACCAAGGGAGATGTGACAGAGCCGGAGCTTAGGGAGCAGGAGGCTCCTGTTGCAAAACCCGGATGGAGTTTGGGCCTAGAAATTGGGGGCCTAGAGGCCTGTGCCAGAAAGCTAAGTTCCAGCTTGGATGAGCTGAGAGGATGGGCTGTGAAAACAGAATGGGACAGAAGAGTTCGGCTGTGAGAGAAGACACGGGAACGAAGTATGGACTGTTGTGTGGTGATGGACTTTATTTTGGAACTGTGAAGATTAAGAGGAGTTTGTTATTAAACCAGCCCCAGATAGAAGGAGATGTTATCCACATGAAAGCCTGTGTGCAGTTCTAAAGAGGGCCTGCAAATGGAGGCTAAAGGGGCAGGGTTCCTGCAAAGTGACCCAGGCCAGAACTGGGGAGGCGGGAGTAGTCCGTAAACAGTCACTGTTTAGCCCCAGCAATAAAGTAGCTTATGTAAGGCTTGTCTATACTAGGCATTAATCTGAACACTTCCTGCCAATGCTGGTGCAGCTCCACTTTTGTACACCAGGCACCAGCAATCACTATTATATTTACCACTGTATTGCATAGACCTGCACTGAACAGGTTTCAGTGAAATGGTGCTTAACACGACAGAAATTGCCTGGAGCCCTGTGTACATTAGCTCCCCCATTGTTGATGCTTTGGCATTAGAAACTGGAGTTAGGAAGTACCGTAAACATGGATATCAGGTTATTCCTTAATCTTGTCAAAAGTGACATAAAGTCTTTATTTACAGCATAGTCTAGCATTATCCAGGCTGGAGGGACACTGGGTTTGTCTCATCTAAGGAATGAATCAGAACTCTTACATGTGGTCTTACAATAGTGTGCAATGTTCACCCTAATTGTTTGCATCCATGTGTGGAATTAATTTTATGTGCACCAATATGGAGGTAATGTATGGCGGGGGTGGGGCTGAGGAGTTCGAAATGTGGAAGGGGGTGGGGGCTCAGGGCTGGGATAGAGGGTTGTGGAGGAGTGGGGGTTTCAGCTGAGGTTGAGGGCTCTGGGGTGGGGATGAGGGGTTCAGGGTTTGGGATGGGGCTCAGGGCTGGGGCAGAGGATTGGGATGCAGGGGATCTGGACGCTGGGGTGGGGCCAGGGATGAGGGGTTTGGGGTGCAGGCTGTAGCTGAGAGAGAGGACTCCCCACACCCTCTCTGACTGCAGCAGCCCAGGGCTGGCACAGAGGCACCTCTCCCCAGCAGCACTAGGGCTGGGGCCGAGGTGCCTCTCCCATGCTGCAGCAGCACCAGGCCTGGGATCCGGGGGGAAGGCCCCTCTCCCTGGCCACGCAGCTTAGAGGGAACTTAGATAGTGTGGGCTTTTTCTTCTTTATAATATATCAAGAAAGCCTGAGATTTTTACAGTAATTTTTGCTTACTTTTTGCCTAGAAGTATCAGGAGTCTTGTTTTACCTGTTTTTGCAAAGAATTCTTTGTAGGGCTTGCAAACTACTGTATTTGACTCTTTGAGGATTGCTTTCAGGTGTTTGTCAGGAGCATGGCTAAATAGGTATTAACAAAAATTAAGTTTTTTTTTAAATAATCCAAATAGAAATCTTCCCTCTTTTCAACTGCGCAAGTTTCAGTGTTTAATGATGTCCCACTGGCTCTGTATAGTCAACAAAAGGTCCGTTAGCAAAAACAGTAGAAAAAAATTAGTATTTGCAGTGTTAAAAAAGAAAACCCAAAAGTGCTGACCATGATGCATAAAAAAGAAGCAAAAAAAGAGCACCGGCAGAATTTTTTCTTCCCACTTTTGTAGGTCATCTTATATTCCTTGGTGGTAGTGAGAATTGCAATACCAAACTGTTCTGAGATCCTCATTTCCACTGCAATTCTTAAGCAGAATGGAGTGATTTAAGGAGAGTGTTTCTGGCTTTTGTCAACATGTCAGATCCTTAACGTTATTTTAACTTAGTCTTTTTGTGGTTTCAAGTGTTTGTTTTTGTATGTTGGCTTTTGTTTGTGTGTGCATTGGGGAAGAGGTTAATAATTCTCATCCTGACACAATATATCATATAATATGCTTTTGACCAGTCTTAAACAAATCTTAATTTTTAAAAAAATAATTGGGCTTTTGGCCTTTATTTCTTTGCCTGAAAAGTTTCCGTTTATTTTAAAAAAAACCTGCTTAGAAATATAAGAAATGCAGTGTACTCTTCCTTGGTTCTGCTAGACAATATCTTTGATACCTGAGCATTGTGAGCATGATGTGTGGTGAGCTCTCACCTTTCAGTGAGATGAAGGCATCCCTGTTCAGTGCCTTGGCCAAGCAGTGGTTAGACGGAGTTCAGGGGAAGGGAGCTCATACCTTGCTGCTAATCGGGGCAAGGTAGGATAATCCTAAATGATTAGCTGTGCTGTCAAAGAGGTGATGTAATAACAGTTGATAAACTTCCTTCGTAGCAACCAGTGGTGCTGCACCTCTGTTTTTTCATCTTAGGATATGTTTGAGGGTATATCTACACTACGGGATTATTCCGATTTTACATAAACCAGTTTTTTAAAACAGATTGTATAAAGTCGAGTGCACGCGACCACACTAAGCACATTAATTCGGCAGTGTGCATCCATGTACCGAGGCTAGCGTCGATTTCCGGAGCGCTGCACTGTGGGTAGCTATCCCGTAGCTATCCCATAGTTCCCGCCCGTCTCTCCGCCCGTTGGAATTCGGATTGAGATCCCAAGCAGAAAAAACAGTGTCGCGGGTGATTCTGGTAATGTCATCACAATCCTCCTCGCGTGAAAGCCACGGCAGACAATCATTCGAACCCTTTTTCCCTGGATTGCCCTGGCAGATGCCATAGCATGGAACCAGCGGAGCCCGTTTTTGCCTTTTGTCACCGTATGTGTACTGGATGCTGCTGACAGATTCAGTACTGCAATGCTACATAGCAGCATTCATTTGCCTTTGCAGGGTAGCAGAGACGATTACCTTCCCTATGCACATCTGCATGCCATTGTAAATGGCGATAGAGATGACGGTTATCCGTCGTCTGTACCGTCTGCTGCTGTCATGGGTGCTCTGGCTGGCCTCGCTGAGGTCAGCCTGGGGCCCATGCACCAAAATGGGAATGACTCCCGGGTCATTCCCCTTTATGTTTTGTCTAAAATAGAGTCAGTCTTGCCTAGAATATGGGCAAAGAAGTATACTAGGGAACCAGAGAACACAGCCGCTCTGTTCAGAGCCCAGATCCGCAGGCATATGGGAGCTCAGCCAAGAATGCAAATCTTTTTCGGAGAATGCAGGGACTGTGGATAAGCTGGTCTCAGTACTCCCCCTTCTCCATGAGTGTCCATTTGATTCTTGACTTTTTGTTCGCTTGTCACACCAGCACTGTGCTGTGCGCTTCTGTCTATCATAGCTGGAAATTTTCCTCAAATCCTTTGGCATTTTAAGGAGCTCTGATAGAACAGATTGTCTCCCATACAGTGATCAGATCCATATCTCCGTATGGTCCATGCCGGGAGCTCTTTTTGGATTTGGGACTGCATGGCCACCCGTGTTGATCAGAGCTCCACGCTGGGCAAACAGGAAATGAAATTCAAAAGTTCGCGGGGCTTTTCCTGTCTACCTGGCCAGTGCATCCAAGTTCAGACTGCTTTCCAGAGTGGTCACAATGGTGCACTGTGGGATACCACCCGGAGGCCAATACTGTCGATTTATGGCCGCACTAACCCTAATCCGACATGGCAATACCGATTTCAGCGCTACTCCTCTCGTCGGGGAGGAGTACAGAGATCGGTTTAAAGAGCCCTTTATATCAATATAAAGGGCCTCATTGTGTGGTCGGGTGCAGGGCTAAATTCGGTTTAAACGCATAGTGTAGACCAGGCCTGAGTCTCAGCAACGCCTCCCCTCTTGGTGCTGAGGTCTGATTCCACAAAACCTCAGAAAAATATCTCCAGTAGTCCTAGCTGAGACTCTCCCATCCTGAGCCTTTCCCTCAGGCTTGACTTCCCTTTGGTCTTATAGGAATGTCTTGTGTTACCTACTGTCTTTAAGTTTTCCCCTAAAGTTTGGTACAACCATTCTTCTTTCTTCCATGGAGCACTTCTACAGCCTTTTTTCCAGCTCCGACAGCCACAGCTGCTACACCTTCTATAGTTTCCTCTCTGAAAAGACTTGTAAGCAGGCTCTGCTCCATTCAAGTTCTCTCATTCCAGGCCTTCGACCTGGCCATTGAGGAGAACCCCAAAAGAATAAATGGACACAAATCTGACATCAGGAATCATAACATTCAAAAACCGGTAGGAGAACACTTCAGTCTTTCTGGCCACTCCAATAACAGACCTAAAAGTGGCAATTTTTCAACTAAAAAAAACTTCAAAAACAGACTCCAACGTGAAACTGCAGAACTGGAATTAATTTGCAAACTGGACACCATCAAATTAGGCCTGACTAAAGACTGGGATTAGTTGGGTCATTACTAAACCTAACCTAATTTGCCCAATACTAATTTTCCCCCTACTGTTACTCTCACCTTCTTGTCAACGATCTGAAATGGGCCACTCACATTACCACTTCAAAAGTTATTTTTCCTTCCTTGGTATCTTGCTGTTAAATGAATTGTCTCGTTAGACTGACCTCACACTTGGTAAGACAGCTCCCATCCTTTCATGTATTTATACCTGCTCCTGTGTTTTTTCACTCCATGCCTCTGATGAAGTGGGTTCTAGCGCATGAAAGCTTATGCCCAAATAAATTTGTTAGTCTCTAAGGTGCCACAAGGATTCCTCGTTTTTTTTGCTATTACAGAGAGTGTCTTCAGCTCTAGTTTCAAACCTGAGCTTTCTCCTCCTGCACTCTAAGGGACAGGATATGTAAGCAAATGAGTTTTCCATCCTGCTGTAACCAGAATATACACACACTTTAAACACCTTCCTGTGGTTTGTCTTTACTGATGACTCAGATAACAATAAGATTGAGTCTTATATCCTATACGCTGGTCTATGTTGCAAAGTTAGGTTGGCTTAACTACATCACTCTGGGCTGTGAAATATTTTGTGCCCTGTGCAATGTGTTTAAGTTGAGCTAAGCAATGCTGTAGATCAGGGGTAGGCAACCTATGGCATGAGTGCCGAAGGCAGCACATGAGCTGATTTTCAGTGGCACTCACACTGCCCAGGTCCTGGCCACTGGTCTGGGGGGGCTCTGCATTTTAATTTAATTTTAAATAAAGCTTCTTCAGCGTTTTAAAAACCTTATTTACTTTATATACAACAATTGTTTAGTTATATATTATAGACTTATAGAAAGAGACCTTCTAAAAACGTTAAAATGTATTACCGCGGCACGCGGAACCTTAAATCAGAGTGAATAAATGAAGATTTGGCACAGCACTTCTGAAAGGTTGCCGCCCCCTGCTGTAGATACCACTCAGTGAACAGAAGGATTCTTCCATTGATCTCGCTACTGGTTCTTGGAGAAGTGGATTTACTACAGCAACAGAAGAACCCCTTCCTTTGCTGTAGTAAATGTCTACACTGCAGCTGTGTTGCTATTGTGTTTCTAGTGGAGACATACCCTAAGCTTTCTTACCAAACTTGGCTTTACTTAGGTCTCCTGGCCAGGTATCATTTGCTTTGGCCTCTAATTCCTTCTGCCTCTCAGATGCATATCCTGGTGGGAGTGAAGATGCAGCTGCCACTATGACTTAATAGGGTTTATATTTTTATGCAGGGTTTAAGCACACAGCATCATATGACTCATCAGAGGAGTCCTGTGTCCCCATGCAGACTCTACCATCCTGCTAGAGACTATTACCCTGCTACAAGGGGGAAAGAGCCTTCTGGGAGGGGCAAACACTTCAAGCCCTGCAATGCTACATTAGTAGCTGAAGCATAGTTGAGAGAAAATAGTAGGGGACAATGAGGGGCAAATGTGGGAGGGGCAGCCAGTGAAAGGTTGGGGATAACTCATCTCTACCCCCCAAAAAAGTCTTGGGATGGATGGAGGAAGGTTTATAGAAACAAATTCCTTATTTGTTGGGAGCGTACTGAATTTCTTTTCTTGATTCAGATAACAATCTGTTAATTAGATTGATGCAAAAAACTGAAAAGAATCTCCCTGAATTGACAGATACAAGTGTGAAATTAGAAGCTGTGTAGTCACTGATGATGATTAGTCGTTATTTTGTAAGCCTAGTGGTTTGATTGTTCGTAAATTCAAGAAGTCTATACACAATAATATCTTCACTGTTGCTTTTTCTTCTACTATTAAAAATTACCAGAATCATCTATGACCAATATGGATAAGCATCTGGTCTAACTTAAATTATAATTTATCCACAACTCCTTGCAAATAGGGATTTATGATATAATAGACCCATAACTACATGGCCTTACTGGTTGCTGCTATAACTTTGGTCTTTTGATGTACATGGAGTTTTTCTACTACTATAGTAATTCTAAGATCACTCAAGAAAATCATCCTTAATCAACCAGTGTATCAAAAAGTCCAAAACAAGCCAGGTAAGGCCAGGCTCAGTGTATCCATGTGTCTAATTATCTAAAACTAGTAACTAGTAGTTTCGTGTGGGACTTGTAAATCATCTTAATTCATCCAAAATGGAGCGCTCAAACTGATCAGTATAATGAAGTAAGACTATATTTGTAACTGAAAAGATAATACAACTTTAAAAATCATTTTCTCTGCAATTGGCTTGTAGTATTAATTAGATTTGTTTTCATCAAGTGTTTTGATTATGAAAGGGAAACTGGGTTCAGTTTACTCTAATTACAGTTCCTGCCTGCTGACCTGGTTACCTGTGCCAGGGCTCTGTCGGCCTCAACACATCTGGTCTTTGACCCATTTTCCTTGCTGAATTTGTAGCTTCAGGCTTAGGTCTCATTTCTGTATTTAGTTCTTAAGGAAACAATTGCCCTTAAACAAAAGGCAAAATTGTACATTTGAAGTGTTTAAACAGTGTGGAAAACCAATAATATATCCTAAATTAGGAAAGGAGGTTTCAAGTCTGATATTCTTATCAAATTAACATTGTTTGCCAAATGAAGATTTATTACAAATAATACAACTAGCATTGTTAAATTTAAAGGCACAGAAAAGGTATCGGTATATGACATTATAAAAATATAAAGTTCATGGCCACACAAGATCTACCTTGGTACACATAAAAAGTTTAAAATGTTAATTTATGCCTTTTCAGCAATTATTTTAATAACCACAAAGGGCATTCAAATTGTAAAAATAACAGAGGAAATAAAAACTGTCTGGCATGCAAAACACACTTCAATGTGATTATTAACTGCAGGTTTTCTAAATTAAAGGCAAAGAGATCTCAGATTTCATACTTGTGAAGTAATATCATTCTCTTGCCTGAGAGGATGTAAACTGATTCTTGCTTGACTCTGCGGTCACTAATCTCTTGCATTCAGGTTGCGATAGCAGACAGATAGGGGATTTGCTGCCAGCATGGAAAAAGGCCCTGGTAGGCAGCAGAACAACGGACAGGTGGATAGATTTAAGCAGACTTTACTAATTAGCATGTTGCCTGACAGTATGAGGTAAGAGTTCTGCAGTTCTGTAAGCTTCCCCATATGTCAAAAAAAAAAAAAATAATGAAATAATTAACGAGCTTTGAGCTATTTGGGCTGAGCTCCTGGGCGCATACTAATTTAATACTTGTGTGCTTTATTGTAAAAGGAATTGCTTATTTTTCAAAATATAAAGACTAGGTTTATATTAAATTCATTAGTTTATTATTAGGAAGAACATCTAGACATGGAATGATCCATAAATAAAAGTTTATTTATTGGGTTTGTTTGTTTTTTTTGCCACTAGAAAACTTATTTTTAAAAGTGCTGATTTTCTTAATATGTGTTTTTATGTTCTGCTTAGAGCATACCAAGCTCTTCCGTAGATTGACTCAGCTCTTAGCTGTGGTGGCTGACAGGATGAAAGGCCTCCTGGTGTCTTCTCAAGCTTTTTGGATTGGTTTACTACCTGCATCCATACTTGCTACAAGTTGGTGCGGGTTGTATGCCCATTCAACTAGAGCTCAGGCGTCATCAGCAGCCTACCGAGCACAAGTACCTATCCAGGATATCTGCAGGGTCACAACATGGTTTTCAGTGCACACCTTCACAACCTCAGCAGGCCAGAGATGACGCTGGCTTTGGCAGAACTGTGTTGCAATCAACATATCCACGAACTCCTACCTGCCTCTGGAGATACTGCTTGGGAGTCATCTAACATGGAAAGGACATGAGCAAGAAGTTGAAGAAGAAAAAATGGTTATTAGCCTTCCATAACTGTTGTTGTTCAAAATGTTACTCATGTCCATTCCATGACCCACCCTCCTTCCCCTCTGTCGGAGTTCTGGCACAAAGGAACTGGGGGAGGGGGGAAGTTGGTGGTGCCCTTAATACCAATGTATATGTGCACCACTCCAGAGGCTGCCAGAGCTAGTCCCCTAAGGATACCACTGAGGGGAAAACTTCTGGCACCAGTGCATGTGGCGAGCACGCACACTTAAATAACATGGAATGGACATGAGTAACACATCTTGAAGAACAACAGTTATGGAAGTTTAGTAACCATTTTTTCTGCTTCCTCTTAAAAACTCCCCTCCCTGTCCCTCTTCAGGGACCCCTCTCTAGAGGCCTCTCAAACAGGAGGTGGACTCCTTAATTCAATTAAGGGTGACAGAGACTGGCTGTCCTCAAGACAGGGACAAAGCTTTTACTCAAGATATTTCCTCATCTCCAAAAAGAAGGTTGGGCTGGAGACCCATTCTAGATCTCAGACTGCTGAAAGTCTTCATACACCATGTAAGATTCAGGATGACCCACTTGGCCTCAGTAATCTTTTTCCCTAAATGAAGGCAACTGGTCTGTGGCCCTCAATTTTGTAGGATGCCTTCTATCATATAGGCATTCCTTCAGATTATAGGTGATTACTGTGCTTTACGATGGGCCGAGGGTACTTTCAATACAGAATTCTCTCTTTGGCCTCTTGGAGGCACTGAGAGTTTTTACGAAGACGCTCTCCATGATAGCAGCATATCAGCATTGTCAAGGCAACCTGGTATTTCCTTAACTTGACAGTTGGCTGCTCACGGAACGATTGTATCAGGAGGTACAGATTGTGGTCTTCTCATTACTTGACTTTTTTCACTCATTGGGACTTCAGGTAAATCTAGAAAAGTCCAGTTTAACCACCCACCCACAAGTTATAGAGTTTATCAGAGCAAATCAGAACTCAGTTCTGGACAAAGCTTACTTACCAGAGAACAGATTCCTTGCAATGAGCGACCTCATTGTCCAACTCTGTCTCAGCCTGCAAATGCTGGTCCTGTTCTGCCTCGTCCTTCTACACCTTATGACCACCTGCACCTACTTGACATGTTTTGCAATGCTCCACTTCCAGGGCCTCCAAACATGGTTGTGAATGGTCTCTGCTCAAGCAGATACACCCTGGATAAATGAGTTTCACTTTCTCTGAGTGTCCTCAGGTCCCTCATTTGGTGGGAAACAAAAGGGGTTCCCTTTGTTTCCCCGCCATCCACAAAGAAACTGATTACAGATGCCTTACTACTGGGTTGGGAAGTGCACCTGAATGATCATATAGCTCCTGGCTTCTGGACTCCACAAGATTAAGCCCATTACTTCTTGTCCGACCTTCAGAGGAAATAGAGAACAATTGATCACCATCCTCTTTATAACAACCCTTAATGTATTTGAAGACTGTTATCAGGTCCCCCATCAGTTGTCTTTTCTTAAAACTAAATATGCCCAGTTGTTTTAACCTTTCCTCATAGGTCAGGTTTTCTGAACCTTCCATCATTTTTGTCTCTCTCCTTTGGAATCTTAAATATTTGTCAACATCTTCCTTGAAATGGGATGCCCTAGACCTAGTACTCCAACTGAGGCATCACCTGTGTCAGCTGGAGTGAGATAGTTACAGGAGTGTCTTTCATATGGCACTCCTGTTGATACGTCCCAGAGTATTAGACTTTTTTGCTGCAACTGCATCTAATTGTTGACTCATGTTCAACTTGTGATCCACTGTAGCCACCAGATTTTTTTCTGCAATTATTTCACAGTTTGTAGATGTGCATTTGATTCCTAAGTGTAACACTTTGGTGCCTGCCTTTACTGAATTTCATTTTGTTGATTTTGAAGCTCTCTCCAGTTTATTGAGGTCCTGTTCCCCTCCCAGCTGGTCATCTGCAGATTTTATAAGCATACTCTCAACTCTGTTATTCAAGCCTTTAATGATAATTTTGAATAATACCAGACCAAGGACAGACCCTAGTTCACAGTGAAATACAGATCACTAGTGTGAGTACAGTTTGTCAACCAGTTTTACACTCACCTGATGATGATTTCATCTAGACCATATTTCAGTAGTTTACTTATGAGAAAGTCATGTGGGAGCATGTCACAAGCTTTACTAAAATCAAGATAAATAATGTCTTCTGCTTCCCCCATCCACTAGGCCAATAACCCCTCAAAGAAGGAAACTAGGTTGGTTCAGCATGATTTGGTCTTGACAAATCCATATTGGCTATTATTAACCAGCCTATTTTTTAATCTGTCCACAAATTGAGTGGTTAATAATTTGTTCCAGTATCTTTCCAGCTATCAAAGTTAGGCTGACTGGTCTATATTTCCCTGGGTCCAATTTGCCCAATTAAAGCTGGGTACTGTGTTGGCTCTTCTCGAGTCCTCTAGAACCTCACCCATCCTCACGAGTTCTAGAAGATAATTGCTAATGGTTCTGAGATTGCTTCATTTGATTCCTTAAGAGCTCTAAGATGAACTTTGTCAGACCCTGCTGATTTGAATACATCTAATTTATGTTAATATTCTTTAATCTGTTTCTTCTCTGTTCTGTCTTGAGTTCCTTTCCCCTTGTTGTTAATGTTAATTGTGTTAAAGCATCTTGTCACAATTAACTATTTTAGTGGAGACCTGAAGCAAAATAGGCATTTAAACATCTCAGCCTTCTTGATGTCATTTGTTGTTAGGACTCCTTCCTTACGAAGTAGTGGACATGCACTTTCCTTCAGCATTTTCTTGCTCCGAATGTATTTATAGAGCCTTCTTACTGCCTTTTCTATCCTTTGCAAGATGTAACTAATTTTGTGCTTTAGCCTTTCTGATTTTGTCCCTACATGCTTGTACTATTTTTTTGTATTCTTCCGTTGCAGTTTGTCCATGTTTCCAGTTTCTGTAGGATTCTTTTTTGATTTTCAGATCATTAAAGAGCTTAAGAAGAAGCCATATTGTCCTCTTCTTATTTTTTCCTGTATTTCCTTCCATCCGGATAAGTTGCTCTCTTGCCTTGAATATTGTCTCTTTGAGAAACAACCTGTTCTCCTGAACTCCTGTATCCCATAGATTTTCTTCCCATGGGACCTTACCAGCAGTTCTCTGGGTTCATTAAAGTCTGTGTTTTTGAAGTCCATGGTTCTTATTCTGTTGCTCTCATTCCTTCCTTTCTGTGGAATTATGAAGCCTATCATATCATGATCACTTTCACCCTACTTGTCTTCCACTTTCAGATTTCCAACCAATTTCTTCATTAGTCATCAAAACATAAGAACTGCCGTACCAGGTCAGAAAAAAGGTCCATCTAGCCCCAGTATCTGTCTACCAACAGTGGCAAATGCCAGGTGCCCCAGAGGGAGTGAACCTAACAGGCAATGATCAAGTGATCTCTCTCCTGCCATCCATCTCCATCCTCTGATGAACAGAGGCTAGGGACACCATTCTTTACCCTTCCTGGCTAATAGCCATTTATGGACTTAGCCACCATGAATTTATCCAGTTCCCTTTTAAACATTGTTATAGTCCCAGCCTTCACAACCTCCTCAGGTAAGGAGTTCCACAAGTTGACTGTGCGCTGTGTGAAGAAGAACTTCCTTTTATTTGTTTTAAACCTGCTACCTATTAATTTCATTTGGTGACCCCTAGTTCTTGTATTATGGGAATAAGTAAATAACTTTTCCTTATCCACTTTCTCCACATCACTCATGATTTTATATACCTCTATCATATCCCCCCTTAGTCTCCTCTTTTCCAAGCTGAAGAGGCCTAGCCTCTTTAATCTTTCCTCGTATGGGACCCTCTCCAAACCCCTAATCATTTTAGTTGCCCTTTTCTGAACCTTTTCTAGTGCTAGAATATCTTTTTTGAGGTGAGGAGACCACATCTGTACACAGTATTCGAGATGTGGGCGTACCATGGATTTATATAAGGGCAATAATATATTCTCAGTCTTATTCTCTATCCCCTTTTTAATGATTCCTAACATCCTGTTTGCTTTTTTGACCGCCTCTGCACACTGCGTGGACATCTTCAGAGAACTATCCACGATGACGCCAAGATCTTTTTCCTGACTCGTTGTAGCTAAATTAGCCCCCATCATATTGTATGTATTGTTGGGGTTATTTTTTCCTATGTGCATTACTTTACATTTATCCACATTAAATTTCATTTGCCATTTTGTTGCCCAATCACTTAGTTTTGTGAGATCTTTTTGAACTTGGTCACAATCTGCTTTGATCTTAACTATCTTGAGTAGTTTAGTATCATCTGCAAACTTTGCCACCTCACTGTTTACCCTTTCTCCAGATCATTTATGAATAAATTGAATAGGAAGAATCAAGTCTAAAATGGCTGCTCTCTAGGTACTTCCTCCAGCTTTTGGAACAAAAAGGTGTCCCCACTACATTCCAAGAACTTACTGGACATTTTGTGTTTTGTCATATTACTATTCCAACAGATGTCTGGGTAATTAAAGTCCCCCATTACTGCTAGTTCTTGTTTTTGTTGTTTGTTCTAGAAAAGTCTCACCGACCTCCTCTTGCTGAGTTGGCAGTCTATAATAGGCCCCTGCCATGACGTTACCCCTGGTTTTTTCCCTGCCTTTCCCCTTCAGACTAAGCCTGAAAAATCAGCTATTAGCAATTTAAAACTGGCATGGCCTTTTAGCAATTAGCAATTTAAAACTGGCATGGCCTTCTGAATAAGACCTCACAGAAGAGCATTAGTGTGATACCATGGTAGTATTTTGTACATGTTAAAATGTAAGTATTTGGGGGTAAGCTGTTCATGACATCTTTAAAAGCCTGAATGAATAATCTAGTGTTAACAGTGCAGTTTTTAATTTGGATTTTTTTTAAAAAAACAGGTTACCATGAAGACCAAGCAACTGAAGGAATCTGTTACACATACTCCAGGTATGTGACCCTAAGTCCTAATCAATGCGGTTAATAACAAATTATTTATATGATGGGTTTCCAATGTATAGGCCATTTTGCAGCTTTCAGGGTGATGTTTATAGCCTTGGTTGTAGAAGCTCCATGCGCCTGCTCCCAGCAGACACCAAGGTTGATGGGCATTCTGAGGAAGTCCTCCCGTTTTAGTGGTGGCTGTGTAAAGGCTCTCTCTAGGGTATTATTATTCTATTTATTTGTTATAATGGTGTCCATAGTGTGCTAGTCAATTCAGATGTGCAAAAAACCCCAGGTAAATCCCTGCACTGAAGAGCTTGCAGTTAGGATGACTCACAGACAAAGGCATATAGGCTTGGGGAATACAGTTCAGGACTTTTAAGAATGTATTTAACCCCATGTCAAGTTCTTCCTATTTTATTTATTGTTAAGCTTTTTATTTCTTTTTCTGGGGATGGGAAGCTATTTCAACCCTTGCCAAATTCCAGTTTATTTTATTTTAACCCTTGCTTATTTCTGTGGGTTATTGTTTAATAGTTTGAGTGAGTAATCAATTTTTAAATGGTCTGGATTTGCAGGTCTTGCAATAATTTAAATAATATCTGTCTACTAGAGTTCAGTGAATACCAGAAAAACTTTTCATTATTTGCTCAAATTTAAAATGAACTCTTGTCTATTTTGTCCCCTTTTCTGTGTGTGTGCTTGAATGTTGGGGGAAAGCAGTCAAGTTTTAATCCCATACATGCTCTCAGAAAGCATATTTTCATCCACACTTGCATGCCAATACTACCAAAACTTCCGTATTTAAATAGGATGGATGAGGGACAGGGTTTCCTAAACCCCTCACAAGAACCGTGAGGGAGCCACTAAATTAGTCACACAAGGATCTGATGGCACCCCCTGCAGCTAGGATGGAACATACATGCTCAGTTTCTTATGTGACTGCAACTAGATCCAAACTGCAGTTGGCCAAAAAATGTTACAGTAGATTAATCTTTCCAGGAATAATGAAAGTTTACAATTTTATAAAATTCACCAATCCTGCATATTTGTTACCTCTCCCAAAGAAGATTTGAGGAGGAAGAGGGTAGATTGAGACTGACAGATATGGGAAGGCTGGGGCATCCAGTGGATACAGGATGAACAAAGAACAGAAATGAACCAAGGGAAACAAGACCATTTACACTAGGAGAAAATGAGGTGGGAGTGTTGGACAACAGAGAATGGGGTAAATATGAAAGACAAGGAATGAGAGGAGAGAGGATTATGAACTATAAAGGAAAGAATAATAGAAAAAACAGAAAAATGAGAAGAGATGGCTATTATGGACTGATTTGGATATGGAAGGAGAGAAAAGGGGGATAAGCAAATTGAAGGTGGAGAGAGGAAAGACATATACAAAGTTTAGTGATTTTTTTTTTATTTCAGGTGTTCGTGCTCTTTGATTATATTTCGCTTGCATTTATTCCTTAGCTCTAAATTTGGTCAAAATAGTCGCCCAGTCCCTTCTTCTCAATCTAGTATATTAGTATAACTGGCCATTCTGAAGTATATAGTTCATAGGTGGAGAAAGCTGATAAAATATATCAGAATTCACAACAAATTCCATTGGATGGGGGCCTCTTGCACCATATACAGGAGTGGTAACCATCTTTGATCTCTTAATGTCTATGCTGGCCTTTTGTGTTGCATATCTGATGGGAAACGCAAAGGACTAGACCCACAAAGGGATTTGGGGATTTAATAGCCATTTTCGGCACAAAAGTCCAAAATTTTTACCCTCAAAACCCCTTTTCAGCTGTCGCCTAATCCTGTACACTCCTGCATTCCCTGAGCACCTAATTTTCCCCCAGTAAACTCCAAGGTGCCTACATTTCTTCCACTGGCATGCACAAAGCCATCTAAGTCCTGCTGCCACTGAGCTACTCAGTGCCTAAACTCCAGGCCAGGGAGAGAGTGAGAGTGACTCTGTAGCCTAGTGGTTAGCACATACTCCCTGGAGGCGAAGGTTCCAGTCTCTGCTCCAATGGCTATATGAGTAATTTATAAAAAGTGTGTAAGAGTTTTAACAGGAGAGATTGTGAGAGGCCAACTGCAGAATACCTATAGCCCAGTGGTTAGAGCATTCATTGTGGGGGAAGACCTGGGTTCCAGTCACTGCTCCAAATCAGGCAGGGGGTATTTGAACCTGGGACTTCCACATACTGGGTGAGTGCTCTGAGTGCTGGGCTGGAGAGCACAAGAGTGGGGTGTGGCAACACCACCATTTTTTGTGAGAAGGTGCTTACCTAACTCTAGGAGAGGGTTCACAGCCATGAACCCCAAGTGGAGATAGGTGCCTCTCACTGGCCTGGAATCAGACGCCTGACTCCCTTTGAGGGATGGGGCTTTGGCCCCACCCCTCTGCTCAGCATTTCCTGCTGGTTAACTTAGGTGGCTCCCTACTCAGCTTTCTGGCTGTTATGAATCCTGTAGTCAGGCACCTAACTTTCCCCATGCATTGTATAGTAAGCTTGGGCACCTAATTTGAGGCTGAGGCTTCTACTGGATGGCAGGACACCTAACATTAGGCATTGTAACACTGAGTCTAAGTCCTCTTTGTGGATCTAGCCCAAAATATATTTGGGCCCTGTGCTTTGAATGTGATGAATTTGTCATTGGCAGATTACTCCAGGTAGAACATTCTTTTAAAAAAAAAAAAGTTTTAAAATCTTTTGAAATCTGGAAATTTTTGCTCTTTGCATTTTGAAATGCTCGAGCAGAGGAGAGCCTCAGAACTCCTGTAATATTTTGTTTATTCCTATACTCACTTTGACTGGCTACCAGCCCACTGAGAGGGCGTTATGCCACAACCCCTGCCTCTGCAGTTCTGTTAGTTTCTGGGGGACTCTGTAACCCGGTTTCTCAACTACAAGGGCTCTCCGTGTTCCGTCTCTTAGCTATAGATCCCTTGTCACCACCCAGTTCCCTTTTCATTTGACTTCAGTGGGTTTTACATATAATGCTATTTCCAACAGGAATTGTTAGACTCTCTGAGCTTAAAAACTTGGCCCAGAATTCCAGAAATGCCAAAACCAACATGGATTTGCCAGACCATATAATTACGCAGCGAGAAATAGATGAGGAGGAGAAAGAGGAGGAGGAGGAGAACTATAATCGTGACCCAGAACAGATGGTTATTCCAGCAGATCACAGAGAGACCATGACAAGCGAAACCAGACACCGCAAGCGAAGAACAGCCAAAGCATCTGAAATAATTTTAGCAACGATGAAAGAGGTGGCAGAAGATAAATGCAGGGGAAAGCGTCAGAGAGACTTTGACTACACAGAACAGAATGAATATAGCGATGATGAGACCAGAAAAAAAGAGAAAAGCCACAATTCCGAAGAATTGTGGACTCAAAATCAACAGAAACTTCTTGAACTAGCCTTACAGCAGTATCCAAAGGGAACATCAGACCGCTGGGATAAGATAGCAAAATGCGTCCCAGGAAAAAGTAAGGTAGGATCATTGTTTTGTATGGGATTAGACTAATAATAGACCAATATGACATCTAGGCAGGGCTTTTCCTACCGATTAGCTACCAGCCTGAGGTCTTTAATCCAGCCTGTCACCACTGGATAACTCAAAGGGCCCAACTCAAAGACTGTTGTCACTATATATATATTGATACTTTATTTTTGTTTAATTTAATGTTTTGCTTTGTGTTGGAAAAATTAAGTGGAACTGCCTGCCATTTCTTTTAAAGTACCTGTCTTCACCCACAGTTAAAAACTTGAAAGGCTGGAGGAATGTAGATTGTAGTTTTCAACAATTCTATGGTCGCATTTATAATAACAAAATGTAATAGTAAAATGTTTTTGAAGTACATCAGAAGCAGGAAGCCTGCTAAACAGCCAGTGGGGCCCCTTGACGATCGAGATACAAAAGGAGCGCTTAAAGACAATAAAGTCATTGCAGAGAAACTAAATGGATTCTTTGCTTCAGTCTTCACGGCTGAGGATGTTAGGGAGATTCCCAACCCTGAACTTGCTTTTGTAGGTGACAGATCTGAGGAACTGTCACAGACTGACGTGTCACTAGAGGAGGTTTTAAAATTAATTGATAAACTCAACATTAACAAGTCACCGGGACCAGATGGCATTCACCCAAGAGTTCTGAAAGAACTCAAATATGAAGTTGCGGAACTATTAACTAAGGTGTAACCTGTCCTTTTAAATCAGCTTCGGACCCAATGACTGAAGTTAGCTAATGTAATGCCAATATTTAAAAAGGGCTCTAGCGGTGACCCCGGCAATTACAGACCGGTAAGCCTAAGTCAGTCCAGGCAATTGAGGTCGAAACAATAGTAAGAATAAATTGTCAGACACATAGAAAAACATAAACTGTTGAGCAGTAGTCAACACTGTTCTGTAAAGGGAAATCAGTCTTACTAATCTATTAGAGTTCTTGAAGGTCAACAAACATGTGGACAAGGGGGATCCAGTGGACATAGTGTACTTAGATTTCAGAAAGCCTTTGACAAGGTCCTCACCAAAGGTCTTACGTAAATTAAGCTGTCATGGATAAAAGGGAAGGTCCTTTCATGGATTGAGAACCGGCTAAAAGACAGGGAACAGAGGGTAGGAATTATGGTAACTAGTGGTGTTCCCAAGGGTCAGTCTCGACCAATCCTTTCATTTATTCATAAATGATCTGGAGAAGGGTAAACAGTGAGGTGGCAAATTGCAGATGATACTAAACTACTCAAGATAGTTAAGACCAAAGCAGATTGTGAAGAACTTCAAAAAGATCTCACAAAACTAAGTGATTGGGCAACAAAATGTCAAATGAAATTTAATGTGGATAAATGTAAAGTGATGCACATTGGACAAAATAACCCCAACTATACATACAATATGATGGGGGCTAATTTAGCTACAACGAGTCAGGAAAAAGATCTTGGCATCATCGTGGATAGTTCTCTGAAGATGTCCATGCAGTGTGCAGAGCGGTCAAAAAAGCAAACAAGTTGTTAGGAATCATTAAAAAGGGGATAGAGAATAAGACTGAGAATATATGATTGCCCTTATATAAATCCATGGTACGCCTACATCTCGAATACTGTGTACAGATGTGGTCTCCTCACCTCAAAAAGATTCTAGCACTAGAAAAGTTCAGAAAAGGGCAACTAAAATGATTAGGGTTGGAGAGGGTCCCATATGAGGAAAGATTAAAGAGGCTAGGCCTCTTCAGCTTGGAAAAGAGGAGACTAAGGGGGATTGATAGAGGTATATAAATCATGAGTGATGTGGAGAAAGTGGATAAGAAAAGTTATTTCCTTATTCCATAATACAAGAACTAGGGGTCACAAATGAAATTAATAGGTAGCAGGTTTAAAACAAATAAAAGGAGTTCTTCTTCACGCAGCGCACAGTCAGCTTGTGGAACTCCTTACCTGAGGAGGTGTGAAGGCTAGGACTATAACAATGTTTAAAAGGGAACTGGAAAAATTCATGGTGGCTAAGTCCATAAATGGCTATTAGCCAGGAAGGGTAAAGAATGGTGTCCCTAGCCTCTTGTCATCAGAGGATGGAGATGGATGGCAGGAGAGAGATTACTTGATCATTGCCTGTTAGGTTCACTCCCTCTGGGCACCTGGCATTGGCCACTGTCGTTAGACAGATACTGGCTAGATGGACTTTGGTCTGACCTGGTACGGCCGTTCTTATTTGTGACTGAATGTTTTAAAATGTGAGCAGGGCAGGTTATCAGGAGCACCTTCTGTAGTTAAGATTTGTTGAATGAACCATTAAAAAAGTAATTCTCATGCATGTGTCATAATGCTCAGTAACTATTTAATATTCCAGTATACTAGAAATTTTTAGAGGTCATAATTTTTCTTTATATAAGTGATGGAGAGAGGTAAATAATGGTCCCCAGGGGTCTGTACTGGGCTCAGTTCTATTCAACATACTCATAAATGATCTGGAAAAGGGGTAAACAGTGAGGTGGTAAAATTTGCAGATGACACAGACTACTCAAGATTGTTAAGTCCTAGGCAGACTGCAAAGAGCTGCAAAAGATCTCACAAACTGGGTGACTGGGCAACAGAATGGCAGATGAAATTCAATGTTGATAAACACAAAGTAATGCACATTGGAAAACATAATCCAATATACATATAAATGATGGGTCTAAATTAGCTGTTACCACTCAAGAAAGAGATCTGAGTCATTGTGGATGGTTCTCCGAAAACATCAGCTCAGTTCAGCGGCTTCAAAAAAGCTAACATGTTGGGAATCATTAAGAAAGGGATCGATAATAAGACAGAAAATATCAAATTGCCTCTGTATAAATCCATGGTATGCCTACATCTTGAATACTGCATGCAGATTTGGTCGCCCCATCTCAAAAAGATATATTGAATGGGAAAAGGTTCAGAAAAGAGCAACAAAAATGATTAGGGATATGGAACAGCTGCCATATGAGGAGAAATTAATAAGACTTCTTAGCTTGAAAAGAGATGACTAAGGGAGATGTGATAGAGGTGTACAAAATCATGACTGTGTTGGAGAAATTAAGTAAATGTTATTTAATTATTCCTCATAACAACAGAATTGAGGTCACCAAATGAAATGAATAGACAGCAGGTTGAAAACAAATAAAAGGAAGTATTCTTCCACAACACACAGTCAGCCTGTGGAACTGTTTGCCAGAGGATGTAGTGAGGCCAAGACTATAACAGGATTCAAAGAGAGCTAGATAAATTCATGGAGGGTAGGTTCATCAATGGGCTATTAGCCAGGATGGGCAGGGATGGTGTCCCTAGCTTGTGTTTGCCAGAAGCTGGGAATGGGTGACAGGGAATGGATCGCTTGATGATTACCTGTTCTGTTCATTCCCTGTGGGGCACTTGGCATTGGCCACTCTTGGAAGACAGGATACTGCGCTTTGATCTGTTCTTAAATTTCCAGACAGTGAAGCAAAAGCATATGGAGAAGCTGAAATTATAAACCTACTAGATTATATGGGAGAAAAACCCTTGGCACAGCTAACAGAGGCAATGTGTCCATGATCAGTGACCTCTACTTTGTCACTGGTTAGATTCAGTAAGAACCCAGTATTCATGACAGTTCAATTTGCAGTGCAATCCAGTGTTGATGCCTCAAATAGCAGGATATCATCATCTTACTTGCACCAAAAGATCAATGTTAGGGAGGAGGAAATGTGGGTGGGGTTCCAGAAACAGTCTTTTTAGATCTCAAAATTGTCTGGAGTTCACATTCTAGGATGGGTTTGCTACATGAGATTGACGGTAAGGGCTTGTCTACACTTTGAAATTTATGAAATAGACGGCCCAGAGTCTACACTTGGATAGCTCATTTGGTAAAATTCCAAGGTAGACAAGCCATCAGAGTGAGAAAATCATTTTTCAGATACACTGACAATATTACGAAACTGTGCTACTTCCCTATTTTAATAATTATTCTGCTAAACACTCTCAAGAAAGAGACTGTCAATATAAGGCACATTTTCTCCTATTTTTCTCTGGTCTTTAACAACATCAGTTATCTGTAATGAACCCCAAACTGAAAATTCTTTTTGTAAACCACTTTTCATTGTGTGTAGATTGCCCTTGCCTTCGGAAAGCTCAATACATGGGTGAATATTCTTCTACAGTTTTTTAAAATAGTAAACTACTTTTAAAACAACTTAACTGTTTTTACAAGAGAGAATGTGTACAGTAGAAGTAATATGAAGATCTTAAATCATAGTTCATGCTTTTAAAAAGATAAAATCTGTCTTTTTGTTTTTTTGCAGGAAGAGTGTGTGGCAAGATACAAGTTGCTTGTTGAACTGGTACAAAAGAAGAAAATGGCTAAAAGCTGAATCTTCTCAGCAAAAGAGTTTTATTTCTATTTTTCAGAATGAGATATTTTAAATCTCATATGCAGAAGTTTGCATTTTTGTACTGCAGTATTTCTATGTCATGTGCCTTAGTAAACGAAAATATCAATAAATTTTATGCCATCTTGCTTAACCATTTTCGGTGTTAAAGAATTTAAATGCATTTTTGTTTTGGGGAGAGATTTATAAAGACATCTTATTGCATATGTCTTGGTAATTGAGGATCTTCTTAAAGATCTACCATAGTTTATTGCATGATGACTTCAGTATGAATGAATGTGCAGTATATAAAGGGTAAGAGCCCTAACCTTTAAGGAGGCAAAAGAAATCTGTTAGCTGCTCTGAAAATTTAAACATGAGATTGTTGAAAAAATCTTTTAAGATTTTTCTTTATAGACACACTACATATATGCATGTATATCTGCATATGTATATACAGTATGTGTACATTTATATGAATGTCCACGTACTATTTAAAAATGTGTACATTTGTTATATATTTCAAAGCCATGAACTTCACATGTATTCATATGTCTATTATGCCTGCTATATAATTGCTCTTTCAAATATCTTACATGAGAATATACAGCAGCGGTTCTCAAACTGGGAGTCGGGACCCATCGGGGGTCGCAAGGTTATTACATGGGGGGTCGCGAGCTGTCAGCCTCCACCCCAAACCCTGCTTTGCAGCCAGCATTTATAATGGTATTAAATATATTAAAAAGCGTTTTTAATTTATAAGAGGGGGGCTCCCTCAGTGGCTTGCTATGTGAAAGGGGTCAGCAGTACATAAGTTTGAGAACCACTGATATACAGTGATATTAAGTAGTGCTATTTTTTAGCTATATTTTAATTAAGGTTTTTAAGAGGATTTTTTTTAATTGAGAAAGACTGCTCACGTATACAAATGTTTCATGTCATTCAAATTTTCAATTACAGAATTCGATTTAAATATAACATGCATACCCCCCCCTTATTTTAATATTTCAAGTTGTGCTCCTACATTTTTTATTTTTGCTGCTTTGTTTTTACAGCTGAGCAACTGTATTTAGTTACTGTTCATCACTTGCTGCTCTAGTGTTTTTCACAACTTTGGAAAAGCTACAAGAAGATTTAAACAGAGCAATAAGTGTCTGAAGGTCATTAAAAATGACACCAATAAATTGGAGAGGTGAAATATACTGTACTCTTGTGCAAGAGCACAGAGGACTACAGCATCTTTCAGAATTACTCACACTCAAATTGAATATAAATAATAAACTCTGATATGGTTTACAGGCCCTTTTTTTTTTCCCCTACAGGTATGCTAGGCACCTACAACTCAAAGCTGAAATCAATGGAAGTTGGTGCTCAGGACTAGAGCTGATCAGAAATTTTCCAGTGGAACAGTTTTTCATCAGAAAGTGCTGATTCACTGAAAGAGAAACATATTGCAGAAATATGTCAATATTGACAAAATTTCATTTGGGGAAAGAATAAAGGGGAAAAAAGCATTTCAGTAGGGTCAACCTGTTCTGTTTTGACATTTTCAGAACGAAACATTTCAGGGTTTTGTATTAACATTTCTTTCTTTATACTATATACTATATTTTTTTAAATAAAAATGTCAAAACTGAAACAATGTTTTGGTTGACCCACAACATGCATGGGGAATTTTGAATTTTTTTTTCCAATTTCAGAAAAAGTTTTGAAATTGTGGAAACTGTCATGAAATGGAAAATCTGGTTCCTGCCCAGCTCTGAAAATTGTATCATCTATATTTATATGATAAAATTAAGTTACTTTTTACACAATTGTTTTCCAAATAAAAATTCTAAGCTGCAAATCTTACCTTCATAACCCCAAAAGTTAACTTAGCAGTTGGCATGCATCGTATCAACTGTTCGGTTATTCAGCACACTTTCAGAGCCAGAATAGTACTACATATCCAGTATGTCCTTTTCAGTCAGAACTTCATTTATGGCCAACTTTCTTCATTTCAGTAAGGACTAAGACCCAGATTCTTAGAGATGCTTATCTCATGATTTCAATGGAAATTAGGCACCTAAATACCTTTGAGAATCTGAATTAAATTTCCAGCAAATGTAAAGTTTAAGCGTGAACCATTTTTTTAGTTACTTGACCACAGTATTTAATATTAATATATTTAAAGGGAATGGGGGGCAGTTTATCATACCCCTGTGTCTGAAAAATTTTACCGATTTTCCTGATGCTTTCCATACACAAAAACCACCTTGCTGAATATAACTGTTGTATTTACAGACCAAGGGAAAAGGGTCAGAATTTGCAGCAGTTGAGTAAAAATAGGGATTTAAAACAATGAACTGTCTTTCAACTTTTTTTTTCATCTGTCTGTCTAGCAGGGAAAACAGGAAGTCTACAGCTCGGATTCCTCAGGAGTGTCTCAAATTTTGTTTAAATACAACATTAACTGCCACATTCTGTTAGCACTCTCACCCTCTCTCTTTTATATTTATATATATACACACACACATGGGCTGTCATTGAAGTTTACTTATGCAATTAACTCAAAATTAATCATGATTTAAAAAATTTATCGCAGTTTTAATCGCACTGTTAAACAATAGAATATCAATTGAAATTTTAAAAATATTTTTGGATGTTTTTCTACATCTCCAAATATATTGATTTCAATTAGAACACAGTATACAAAGTAGACCTATTTTTATTACAAATATTTGCACTGTAAAAATGGCAAACAAAAGAAATAGTATTTTTCAATTCATCTCATACAAGTACTGTAGTGCAATCTCTTTATGGTAGAAGTACAACTTATAAATGTAGATTTTTTTTTTTTTGTAATATAGCTGCACTCAAAAACAAAACAATGTAAAACTTTAGAGCCTACAAGTCCACCCAGTCCTACCTCTTGTTCAGCTAATCGCTAAGACCAACAAGTTTGTTTACATTTACAGGAGATAATGCTTCTCGCTTCTTATTTATAATGTGTCACCTGAAAATGAGAACAGGCATTTGCATGGCACTTTTGTAGCCGGTGTTGCAAAGTATTTATGTGCCAGATATGCTAAACATTCGTATGCACCTTCATGCTTCACCCACCATTCCAGAGGACATGCTTCCATGCTGATGATGCTTGTTTTAAAAAAAAAAATGCATTAATTAAATTTGTGGCTGAACTCTTTAGGGGAGAATTGTATGTCTCCTACTATGTTTTAGCCACATTCTGCCATATATTTCATGTTATAACAGTCTTGGATGGTGACCCAGCACATGTTGTTCCTTTTAAGAATACTTTCACTGCAGATTTGACAAAATGCAAAGAAAGTACCAATGTGAGATTTCTAAAGATAGCTACATCACTCAACCCAAAGTTTAAGAATCTGAAGTGCCATCCAAAATCTGAGAGGAATGAGGTGTGGAGCATGCTTTCAGAAGTCTTAAAAGAGCAACACGCAGATGAGGAAACTACAGAACCCTAACCACCCAAAAAAAAAATCAATCTTCTGCTGATGGCATGTGACTCAGAGGATGAAAATGAACATGCGTCGGTACACACTGCTTTGGACGTTTATCAAGCAGAACCCATTATCAGCATGGACACACATCCTCTGGAATGGTGGATGAAGCAGGAAGGGACATATGAATCTTTAATGCATCTGACACATAAATGTCTTGCAATGCCATCTACAACAGTGCCATGTGAACGCCTGTTCTCTCTTTCAGGTGACACTGTAAACAAGAACCATGCAGCATTATCTCCAGCAGATGTAAACAAACTTGTTTGAGCAATTGGCTGAACAAAAAGTAGAACTGAGTGGACTTGTAGACTCTAAAGTTTTATATTTTTTAAATTTTTGAATGCAGTTTTTTGTACATAATTCTACATTTGTAAGTTCAACTTTCCTGATATAGATTGCACTATAGTACCTGTATGAAGTGAAAAATACTATTACTTTTGTTTTTTACAGTGCAAACACTTATATAAAATAAAAAGTGAGCACTGTATATTTTGTATTCTGTGTTGTAATTGAAATCAATATATTTGAAAATTTAGGAAAACATCCATAACTATTTAAATAAATGGTATTCTATTATTATTTTAAAGATTAATTGCACTGTTAATAGTTTGACAGTCCAAGTATATACTTTCTCTCTGTTTTGGGATCTTGCGAGAATGTTTTCTCACACACAAATACTCTGGCTTGGGAACTAATGAATGTGTTAACAATGCCCTCAAAGGTAAGAAACTCTTGCTATATTGGCATCCAAACTACTCCTGCTATATAAACTCTGGAACTGCTGCACAACCACAGACATTGCTCACCAAATCATGAGTAGATACTCAAATGCTCCATTCTCCAAGGCATCTTCTCAGAGCAGGGCCACCCTCAAATAGATCTGTTTGTAACACGCAGCAACTGAAAGTGCTGCAGCTTCTCTTCAGGAGGTAGCTTGAGCCCAGACTTCCTTCTAGATCACTTCCTCGTTGCGGTTTTAGAAGGAAAAGTACTCTGCAAGGTCAAGCAGGACCGCACCAGCCTGATCCTGGTAGCTCTGGCTTGGCCAAGACAATTTGGGATTTTGGATATTCTGAGACTTTCTCTCAAGCTCTGGATTCTAGGTGGTCAGGCCTGGTGGTTACAGCAGTGGTCAAAGCTGGATGTAGAGTCAGGAGTGAGACCAGGGCAGCATTGAAACCAAGGTCTGGGGACAGGTCATGGGTTGGAATCAGAGTCTTCAAACCAGCTACATCAGGAGTGTAGTTGTAGTCCAGATGTAGGCCAAAGTTGGAGTCAATCCAAAGATCTGGGGCTCAGGAGGCAGATGCAGGGCTGGTGTGAGGTCGGAATAGAATGTGGACAAGACTGAAGTGGGCTGGAACAAGGCTCAGGCAAGGCTGGGGCAGGAATAGCTTCTACCTCTTCAGGAGCCAATTCCCCCATGGTTTATCAACTTGGTTCCTTCAGCACTTATGAGCTCTCTATTTGAACCAATGACTGTGTTCCCTCCTACACCTGTCCATGAAAACTTCATTCCTAATGGCCATTACCTCAACAGGAAGGTTAGAAGAGATCAAAGTCCTGATAGCTGACCCTTCTTATCCAGTCTTCCATCCTGATAGGGTATCCTTGAAGAACACCCATGAAATATTTATCAAAGAACAGCATTATGAAGTTCTGTCTAACCCAGCAAATTCACTTACTGTATTTTTCCTAAGCCTCATGCTTGCAATGCGAAGATTGCTCTCCACACATTGGATGTTAGAATGCCAGGGCTGGTATATCCGCAAAGGATGAAGCAATTCAAATCTTCACCAAGACACTTTGTAGTAATTGTGGAAAGGACGACAGGCAAAGTTATATCTCCCCAACATTTGCTGAATGGAGATCTGGCTGTGTGAAAGCTTGTTCTGGCACAGTGGAGAAGGGCCTGCCTATTGCCCTTTAAAGCTTCCTCTACAAGAGTGCAAGGAGAATCAGCAAGGCAGCTACCTGAGGCTGTGTTCACATATTCACTCAGCTCTGTAGATTTACAAAAGCCTCCAGGTCAGACTCTGCATTTGGCAGGGCAGTATTCCAATCCTCATTCTTCTAGACTCTGACCTATTACCTCCAATGCAGTGGTCCACTGTTTGGAAGTCACCAATAATGAAATATCCGTATGAACAGTCACTCAGAGAAGACTGAGAAGTTACTCACCTGTACTGTAATTGGAGTTCTTTGAGATGTGTTGTCATATATATTCCATGACCTACCTGCCATCCCCTCTACATTGGAATCTTTCATCTGGGACTCTAATGCCGATTAGCATCAACCCTTTTATGCCCTTGCTGAGGAGCATGAGGATCTTATTTTGCTTCACTCATCACTAAAAAGATTAATTGTGACACAATATTAACAACAAGGGAGAAGGAGTGGAAGCCAAAATAGGGAAAGAATGGATTAAAGAATATTTAGGGTAACTTAGATGTGTTCAAGTCAATAGGGCCTGATGAAATTTATTCTAGGGCACTAAAGGAACTAACTGAAGCAATCTGAGAACTCAGCAGAGAATCCTGTGGCACCTTATAAACTAACAGACGTTTTGGATCATGAGCTTTCATGGGTGAATACCCACTTCGTCAGATGCATGTCGTGGAAATTTCCAGGGGCAGGTATATATATGCTAGCAAGCAAGCTAGAGATAACGAGGTTAGTTCAATCAGGGAGGATGAGGCCCTGTTCTAGCAGTTGAGGTGTGAAAACCAAGGGAGGAGAAACTGGTTCTGTAGTTGGCAAGCCATTCACAGTCTTTGTTCAATCCTGAGCTGATGGTGTCAAATTTGCAGATGAATTGAAGCTCAGCAGTTTCTCTTTGAAGTCTGGTCCTGAAGTTTTTTTGCTGCAGGATGGCCACCTTAAGGTCTGCTATAGTGTGTCCAGGGAAGTTGAAGTGCTCTCCTACAGTCTGAGTAATGGTGACTATGGAAACAGGATGAATGACTGCAGGAAGCACCATCACAGGGTGCAGTACATCCCACCGCTACCACCAGTTGTCACAGAGTGTGGGGGAGTCAGGGCCTTGTACCCCTGGCTTTCTGCGATTCACCGTGACTCTCAGCCAGCTAGTAAAGCAGAAGGTTTATTTAGATGACAGGACTGTTAGCAATTATCTTTGAGAACTCAGGGAAGATGGATAATGTCCCAGAGGAGTGGTGAAAGTCAAACATGATACCTATAGTTAAAAAAGGAACAAACAGGATCCGGGGAATTATAGACCAGTTAGCCTAACTTTGATACCTTGAAAGATACTTGAACAAATTAATGAACAATCAGTTTGTAAGTACCTAGAGGATAATAAAGAAATAGCCACCATGGATTTGCGAGGAATAAATCGTGACACACTAACCTAATTTGCTTCTTTGACTGAGTGACTGGTGTAGTGGATGGGGGAAGCAGAAGATACAATTTATCTTGGTTTAGTTTTTTACATGGTCCCACATGACATTTTTATAAACTAAGGAATAGGTTTTAGATGAAATTACTGTAAAGCGGGTGTGCGGCAGGTTGAAAAACTACTCAAAGAGTAGTTATCAGTGGTTTGCTGTCAAGCTGGGAGGCTGTATCTAATGATATTGCACAGGAGTATGTCCTGGGTCTGATCTTATTCAGTGTTTTTCATTAATGGCTTGAAGAGTATGCTTATAAAATTTTCAGCTGACACCATGCTGGGTGGGGTGGCAAACACTTTAGAGGACAGGATTAAAATTCAAAATGAACCTTGGAGAATTGGTCAGAAATCAACAAGATGAAATTCAATAAAGACAAGTGCAAAGTACTACACTTAAGAAGGAAAAATCAGTTACACAATGGGGAATAACATGTGAGGTGGTAGCATGCTGAAAAAGAGCTGTGAGTTTTAGTGGGTCACAAATTGAATATGAGTCAATGTGGTGCAATTGAGAAAAAACCTAACATCATTCTGCTATACATTACCAGGAATGTCATATGTAAGACATAGGAGGTAATTGTCCGACTAGATTCAGCACTGGTGAAGCCTCAACTGGAGTAGTGGAAAGTTTAGAGAGTCCAGACTAGAGCAACAAAAAGCAGCATAGAAAACCTGACCTTAAGGAAAGGTTAAAACAACTGGGTATATTTAGTCTTAAGAAAAGAAGACTGAACAGGGGGACCTGATAAGTCTTTAAATATGTTAAAAGCTGTTATAAAGAGGATCGCGATCAGTGTTCTTCATGTCCAGATAGGATGAGAAGTAATGGTATTAATCTGCAGCAAAGATGATTTAGGTTAGATGCAGGGAAAACTTTCTAACAATAATGGTAGTTAAATTTCGGAATAGGCTTCCAAGGGAGGTTGTAGAATCCTCATCACTGGAGGTTTTTAAACACCTGTTGGGGATGGTCTAGGTTCATTTGGTACTCCCTCACTGCAGGAGGCTGGAAAGGTCCCTTTCAGCAATAAATTTCTGTGATTCTCTGATCTTCAGGACATGTGGTCTCTGGATACTCCAGACTCCAAACTTGAACATGTGGTGTGTGTGCACCAGTGATAAAATGTGCATATGGACAACACCCCTAGAAGACCTCCAGTGACTGTCTTGTTTAAGTTGCATTTTGTTTAAAAAAAAATTCTATTCCAAATGCGGACAAAAAGTCAAAAATGTGAAATTTTTCATGGGAAGGAATTTTCAGCAAAAAATCATTTTGGAAGAACTGACAGAATTTTTTTGGCTTGCTGGCTGACCACTTGGAAGTTTCTTGTCAATTTCACATTAACCCTGCAGGCAAAAAGTGAGATTGACAAGAAGCTTCTAGGCAGAGACACAACATTTTGATTTTCCTAATAGAAAATTTTGATTTTGCAAAATGGGCATTTTCCATCAGAAATTTTTTCTGCTAGAAAATTCCCAACCAACAGTAATCCAAACACCTTGGATCCACAAGCTATATAGTGGTCATTTACCTCCCAAGAATTTTTTTTAAACCAGCTTATAAGTCCTTACTTAATCAAGAGGACTGGTGCATGTTTTTAGATGTCTTTGTGTGTCCTTATTCTTCCTTCTCGGAGCACCCAAAACACTGGAGGAATTGGCTGCTTTTCTTTCTGGTGAATATCTCAAAGATTTCCTGTCCTGATTGGTCCAAGAACTTCTGCAGATAAGCTCAGATGCAGAAGAGCCTCCCAGTGTCACATGACTGGCTAATTCTCTGATGGATTCGAGGATAATTTTGGCATAGACCCAGAATCACTACTTGGGCACAATATAAACAAGATCCTGCACTCCTTGATTAGAAATCTCTCTCTTAGGCAAAGATCCAAAACAGACTTCTGGAACCATGTGACTGAGATCTTTTCTTCCATGAGGACTGTTCTGTAAGAACATAAATATGGCCACAGTGGGTCAGAACTTTTGAGGAGAGGCTGAAGGAACTGGGATTGTTTAGTCTGCAGAAGAGAAGAATGAGGGGTGATTTAATAGCTGCTTTCAGTTACCTGAAAGGGGGTTCCAAAGAGGATGGATCTAGACTGTTCTCAGTGGTACCAGATGACAGAACAAGGAATAATGGTCTCAAGTTGTAGTGGGGGAGATTTAGGTTGGATATTAGGAAAAACTTTTTCACTAAGAGGGTGGTGAAGCACTGGAATGGGTTAACTAGGGAGGTGGTGAAATCTCCTTCCTTAGACGCTTTTGAGATCAGGCTTGACAAAGTCCTGGCTGGGATGATTTAGTTGGGGATTGATCCTGCTTTGGGCAAGGGGTTGGACTAGATGACCTCCTGAGGTCCCTTCCAGCCCAGATAATTTGTGATTCTATGATAAGAACAATGGTCTATCTAGTCAAGTGTTCTGTCTTCTGATAGTGGCCAGTGCCAGATGCTTCAAAGGGAATTAACAGAACATGGCAATTTTCAAGTGATCCATCCCCTGTTGTCGAGTCCAGCTTCTGGCAGCCAGAGGTTTAGGAATGCCCAGAACATGGGGTTGCATCCCTGACAATCTTGGTTTAATAGCCATTCATGGACCTGTCCTCCATGAATTTATCTAATTCTTCTTTAAATCCAGTTATAATTTTGCCCTTCACAACATTCTCTGGCAATGAATTCCACAGGTTGACTGTGAGTTGTGTGGTTTAAACATGCTGCCTGTTAATTTCATTGGGTGACGCCTGGTTCTTGTGTTTATGTGAAGGGGTAAAATAACCCTTATTCAATTTCTCCATGCTATTCATGATTTTGTGGGGCTTTATCATATCCCTCCTTTAGTCATCTTTTTTCTAAGATGAATAGTTCTGTTCTTTTTAATCTATCCTTGTACAGAAGCTGTTTCATGCCCCTAATTATTTTTGTTGCCTTTGTTCGTATCTTTTCCAGTTCTAATATATCTTTTGAGATGGAGCAACCAGAACTGCATGCACTATTCAAGAAGTGGGTGTACCATGGATTTATATAGTGTCTTAATATTTTCTGTCTTATTATCTATTCCTCTTCCTAATTATTCCTAAAATTCCATTGGCTTTTTTGACTCCTGCTACACATTGAGCAGGTGTTTTCAGAAAACTATCCACGATGGCTCCCAAGATCTCTTTCTTGAGTAGTAACAGCTAATTTAGAGCCCATCATTTTGTAAGTATAGTATGGATTGTTTTCTACTGTATATTACTTTGTATTTATCAACACTTAATTTCATCTACCATTTTGTTGACCAGGCACTCAATGTTATGAGATCTCTTTGTAATTCTTCACCCGCAGCTTTGGATTTAACTATCTTGAGAAATTTTGTATCATCTGCAAACTTTGCCACCTCACTGTTTATCTCCTTTTCCAGATCATTTATGAATATGTCGAACAGCACTCGTCCCAATACAGATGTTTGAGGACCCTGCTATTTACCACTTTCCATTGTGAAAACTCACCATTTATTCATATCCTTTGTTTCTTGTCTTTTAACCAGTCTGATCCAGGAGAGGACCTTCCCTCTTATCCATTGACAGCTTACTTTGCTTGAGAGCCTTTGGTGTGGGACTCCTCAAAGGCTTTCTGAAAGTCCAAATGCACTATATCCACTGGATCACACTTGTCCACATTCTTATTTAGTTCTTAAAGAATTCTAATGGATTGATGGGGCATGATTTCCTATTACAAAAGCCATGCTGTTCCCCAATGTATTGCATGCATCTGTGTGTCTGATAATTCTGTTCATTACTATAATTTTCAACCAGTTTTCCTGATATTGAAGTTAGGCTTTCTGGCCTGTAATTGCCAGGGTTGCCTCTGAAGCCTTTTTTAGTATATACTCTGGTTTCTCTTCAGATCGTATAACTCTTTCGCCTTTTACATTAGCTATTTTCCAGTCATCTGATACAGAGGCTGATTTAAGTGACAAGTTCCATATCACAGTTAGTAGTTATGTAGTTTCATACTTAACTTCCTCCAGAACTCTTGGGTGAAAATTTCCCTGTGACTCACTACTGTTTAAATATATCAGTTTGTTCCAAAACTTCCTCTAATGACAGTTCAGTCTGGCACAGTTCCTCAGATTTTTCACCTGAAAAGAATGGTTTAAGTATGGGAATCCCCTTCACATCATCTGCAGTGAAGACTGATGCACAGACTTCATTTAACTTTTCTGCAATGGCCCTGTTTTCCATGAGTGTTCCTTTAACACCTTGATCATCCACTGGCTCTACTGATTTTGTGGTAAGCTTCTTACTTCTGATGTACTTAAAAGAATTTTGCTGTTAGTTTTTTGTCTTTTTTGACTTGACTTTGCCAGAGTTTGTGCTCCTTTCAACTTTCCTCAGTAGGATTTGACTCCTAATTTTTAAAGGATGCCATTTTGCCACCTCCCTTATTCTGCTGGTTAGCCATAGTAGCATTTTTGGTCGTCTTATTGTTCATTTTTTAATTTGGTATTTTCAATAGTTTCCATGCAGCTTGCAGGCATTGCATTCTTGTGACTGGTCATTTTAATTTCCATTTAACTAGCTTCCTCATTTTTTTTTTGTGTAGTTCCCCTTTTAGAAGTTAAATGATACTGTGGTTTGTTTCTTTGGTATTTTTTCACTACAAGGATGTTAAATTTAATTACATTATTTTTGCTATTATCAAGTAGTTCAGCTATATTTACCTTTTGGACCAGATCCTGTGCATCACTTAAATCAAGAATTGCTTCTAGCTTTGTGTGTATTACAAGTAGATTCTCCAAGAAGCAGTCGTTATAAGAGGCAGTGTGGGTTGACAGTTCCTCTTCTTACTGCAAATCCAATTAGATCCAAAGCAGAGGGGTTGGATGGCAGGTAGTGGAATACAGATAGGGACCATACATCTGGAAGAACTCCCAGTTACAGTAAGTAATCTCCACTTTTTATTCAAGTGCCAGTCCATATGTATATTCCACATGTGGATGATTGACAAGCCGTACTCACATTGGGTGCAAGGAAGCCGGCAACAAAAATTCATGCAGTACTGCAGATCCCACTGCTGCATCCTCAGCAGTGGCCTGGACTAGCGCACGATGCCTAGCAAATGTGAGTATGGAGCTTTAGGTGGCTGCTCTGCATATGTCCTGCATCAGGACTTTCTGCAGTGATGCTACCATGGCATCCTGTGCTCTTGTAGAGTGTCCCATTATACCGCTGGGAGGCAGGATATAAGTTAGTCTGTAGCATTCAATAATGCAGTCAGAAACCCACTTAGAAATCCTCTGAGAGGATACAGCTTGACCACAAGATCTCTCTGCTCTCGTGATGAAAGGTCTCAGAGACTTTCTCATCATGGGCTTGGTTCTTTGCAGCTAAAAAGCTAGTGCACGCCTGACAATGAGGGACTGATGTCTCTTCTCTTCAGGAGATGCATGGGGTTTTGGAAAAAGAACAGGTAGGTGAATACACTCATTAAGATGGACTTTGGAGACAACCCTGGGTAGAAATTTAGGATGAAGGTGAAGGGATACTTTGTCATTGTGAAATACTGTAAAGGAAGGGTCCACCATGAAGGCCTCCAGTGCACTGACCCCCCCGTGATGGCCACTAGAAATGTCACCTTCATGGATAAATAGGACATGGAACATATTGCTGACGGTTCAAATAGAGGTCTAATAAGTTTTGACAGCGAGAGGTTAAGATCCCATAGTGGTGTTGGTTTACTGACTGGTAGAAAGGCCTTGACGAGACCCTTCATGAACATAGTGTCTGTATACGGGAGGAAGGAAGGCACTAATGGCTGCTAGGTAGATGCATAACAAGCTATCAAGAGATCAGACTTATTTAGAGACAAGAGCTAATCTAAAATGATAAGGATGCTTGAAGACACTGCGTGAGACTGACTGTGCTGCCACAAGGTGGAGAAACATTCCATTTAGCCAAACAACAGGTTCTGGTCAATTCTCTTCTACTCTGGGTAAGTATAGTCTGCACAGGGGATGAACAAGAGCGCTCTGCTTCCAACACCCATCCAAACATCAAGCCAGGAGATGGAGATAGCCTAGGTTGGGGTGTTTGACCCTGCCCCTATCCTGTGTCAGGAGTTCCACGAAGGGGTGGATTTTGATTGGAGAGTGAACTGACATTGACAGAAGTTCTGGGAACCAAAACTGCCTGGGCCAGTAGGAGGCTCGGAGAATGATACTAGCTTTGTCATGACGTATTTTTCTCAGCACCTGCAGAAGCAGAGGGAGGGGAAGAAAGGCATATCTGAAACTGCTCATCCGCCATTATAGGAGAGCATCAGCCTGGGAGTTGTGGCCTATGGCTTTTTTGGAATAATAATGGAGTGGGGAGAGTTTTGTTCATTTGTGGTGCAAAGAGGACCTATAGAGGTGTACCCCACCACATGAAAATGTCTGAGAGAACAGAATCATGGATTTCCCATCGTGGACCACCACAGAGTGCCTACCGAGGTTTTCTACTGAGGAGTTCTGCCACCTGGATGATGGTGATGTACCTGATGCACCAGACTGACTGCCTTCAGACAGAATGAGAGAGATCTCACTCCTCTTTGTTTATGTAGACCACAGTGGTGATATTGTCCAACATCACTTGGAAGCAGATGGAGCAAATGAGTGGGAGGAAGACCTTGCATGCAAGGCAGACTGCCTACAGCTCCAGGATGTTGATTTGTAGTTTGGCCTCCTGTGGGGTCCATGTGTCCTGCATAGTGTGACTGTTCAGGTGGGTGTCCCATCCCAGAAAGAATTCATCTGTTAGTGGTGGCAGTGAGTGTGGGTGTGGAGAAGGGAATTCCCATTTGTACCTTGTCTGAGTTTGACCACCAAGAAAAGGAGGTGATGAGCCTGGTGACAACGGTCACCTTGGAGTTGATATAATCTTTGTTGGCTGAGTAGACCAAATTGAGCCAGACCTGTAAGTAACACAGATGAAGCCTGGCAAACTGTGTCACATAAGTACACATCAGCATATGACCTAGCAGTAGTAGATACATTTGCATTGTAAGCTTCAGTCTGCGGGAAATCAAAGAAATTAAATTGCACATTTTTTGGAATCCCACATTACCCCGATAAAGTTTATTGTCCTTGTGGGGGGTACAATGGACTTTTCTGTGTTCACACAAACCTTCAGGCTTTGCATGAGGAATTGAGTAGCCATCGAAAGTGACCTACCATAAGCCAGTCATTGAGACTGTTCGGTCCTGACATTTCATCTGGGCCACTACCATGGAGAAAACTTTCATAAACAGTCTGGGTGCTCTTGTGAATCTGCAGGGGAGGACTCAAAATTGGAAGTGCTCCTGGTCCACTGTTACCCATAGGAACATCCTGTAGGAGGAGTGAATGTCTATATGAAAATATGCATCCTTTGTGGTGGGAGCCATGAACTACATCCCGTCCTGAAGGAAGAGATTATTGATGTCAATGTAACCATCCTGAATTTCAACTTCCTATTGAAAATGTTGAGTTGCTGAAGATCCACAATAGGTCTCCACCCTCCATCTTTTTTGGTAATTGTGAAATACGGAACATAGGACCTCTTCCATGATACCGAGATGAGATTTGCTCTATTGCAATAGGGGTCCCTCTTCCTGTGGGGGAAAATGGCCTTGTGAGAATGGTCTCCAAAAGGGGACTATGAAGAGGATTTGTGAGGAAGGAAGAAGAGGATCTTTATGGAGTATCCCTGATGGATAATCTCCAAGACTCAACTGTCCATCATGTTTAGCTCCCATTTGCAGGTGAATAGTGTGAGACGGCCCCCCAAAGGTGACACAGGAAGAGGTAGGTGGCATCAAGGGTGGTAAGAGAGTCTCAGTTAAAAAGTCAAAAGTGGCTTCTAGCAGTGGGCTGGGAATGGGTTGCAGTCATGGTGCTAGAAGAAACCAAAAATTGAGGCCTCTGAGTTTTCTGTCACTTGCAGGGGGACTTGGCAGGACTCTGGTGGTAGAACACATGAGAAAAAGGAGTAGGTGGCAGTGTTGGTTTATAGGTTTGCCTTTAATTCTTCCTCCTTGGTGCTGATGTGTAGATCCCTAGGGAGCAGAGGGTAGACCTTGAGTCCTTTAATGAATGAAGAGAATCATCAGTCTTCTTGTTAAAGATGTTCAATTTGTCAAAGGGAAGGTTTTGGGTAGTATTCTGCACCTCCCTAGGAAACACGAGAATTCTAACCACTAATGCCTCCTAATAGCGATACCAGTGGCCAAGCTTCTGGATGCTGTATCTGCTGACCAGCTGTAGCCTGAAGAGCCATTTTTGCCATCAACGTGCCTTCCTCTAGAAGGGAGAGGAAATGCGGTCTGTCCTCAGAGGAAAGTTTGTCCTGAAAGGCCGCCAGCCTAGAGTAGGTTTCAGAGTAGCAGCCATGTTAATCTGTATCTGGAAAAAGAACAGGAGTACTTGTGGCATCTTAGAGACTAACAAATTTATTTGAGCATAAGCTTTTGTGGGCTACAGCCCACTTCATCGGATGCATAGACTGGAACATACAGCAAGAAGATATTTATACATACAGAGAACATGAAAAGGTGGAAGTACCCATACCAACTGTAAGAGACCAATCAATTGAAGTGAGCTATCATCAGCAGGAGAAAAAAATTAAGAGTAGTTATCAGTCATAGTTGGCTAGCAGGGCCTGGTAACTGGCAATGCAGATTTGCAAGCGTGCAGAGGAGAAGACCTATCTCCCTAGGAGGTCCAGTCTCTTGAAGCCCTTGTCTGATAGGGTGGTCCCACCGAGCTGGGAGTAGAGTGGTAGAATAGAAATACAGCTCCATTTGCCAGGATTAAACAGTGCCTTTGAGCTTTCTTAGGTGTGGGGGCACAGGATACTGGGGTATGCCAGATCAGTCTCGCTGGTTCCACTATGGCTTCATTAACTGGGAGGGCTAACTAAAATGGGCCCTGAGACTGCAGAATGTCCAACAGCAGGTGGTGTGGGACCTGGAGATCACTAGCTACTCTTCATAGTAAGTCCTGGTATTGCCTGGTGGGGATGGAGAAGAAGTAGAGACAGTCTCATCCAGGGAAGAGGAGATTCCTGTCAGAACCATTGGTACCTGCAGTTCTGATTCAACATCTTCCTCTTCCTCTTGCATCAACAACTGGTTTCATCGGTGTAAGGGAGAAGAATGTAAAAACTACTGGGTGGGTCCCGGAAATCTAGTATAGGGATCCCACGGTCCCCAATAGGGCCATAAAGAGGGGCCAACCATTTGGGGAGACCCCATGGCATGGGGAACCGTGGGTCTCTTGTTAGGTTGTGTCCCTAAGGATAGCGACTGTAAGTTCTGGATCACCTGGTGGGCTTGGCTCTCTCCATGGGGATGAAAAGCATTGCCGGCAAGAAGGAACTGAAGTGGCAGCGAGTTGGCAGGGCTTTATATATGGCACCATGGAGGCACCACTCCAGGGGGCACGTAAGACAACCTGTCGGGCACTGCTAGGGGAAAAACCGTCTGGTTACTGTGTATGTGGTGTGCACACACCTAATTGGAACAGACATGAACAACACATCTCAAAAACCAACAGGTACGAAAAGTAGGTAACCATTTTTTCCAGTGTAGTGATGTCCCCCAGGAGGGCTGGGGCAGAGAAGAGGGAAGACTGCAGCTAAGGAAAATATCCTCTGGTGTCATGCAGGTCTCTATATGCCCCAGTGTGTGCGGAGTTCTGGTGGTCGGCACTGACGATACTGGTGCATCCCAGGTCAAGGTGTGTTCATTAGGCAGATACATTGGTACCACAGAGTCCAGAACCACACTCATGGACGGAACCAGCAGATGATAGTCTTTATGCTTCGGTGCCGGAGTCATCAACAGAACCAGTGGATCCTTCTTCCTACGTGCTTTACCTGCCAGCCTGCGCATATTTTGCAGAACCGGTTCCTTAGGGTCTGCGTGAAAGGGCTCGCCCAACCTCAATGGTCTTAAGGAAGAAGCACATCTCTACTGTACAGTCCTCAACAGGGATCTGTTCATATGCCCATAAGAGTGTCCTTTGCTCTCATGGGAAGCCCTACAGGAAGAGTTTTTGGCCTTAGAAACTGAGGGGTCCACTCCTAGGCATATGCTTGGAGGGACGCTGCTCATTTGGTGAGGCTGATGTACGGGGCTGTTCCTGGTCTGGATCAGAGAGGGGACTCATGATCCTCTCCATTAAGTGTTTTCTAAGGTGAAGCTCACAGGCTTCGCTAGTTCTTGGTGGAATCAAGCAACAAATGCTGCACTTCATCTAAATGTGTCTCAGAAGAGGCAGCATTGATGTTTGTCAGTGACTGAGAAGGATCTAGGGCAGGAGATGCAGTTTTTGAAGCCTAGGCCTCTGGGCATAGTCCCCTACTGTGGAGAGGGAGTCCCCAGTGTAGGGAACTAAACTACATGAGCTATGCTAAAAGAATAACTATTTACAGATTTTTAAAAGGCTGAAGCAGGAAAGGACACTGGGTTCTGACTAAGGCCATGCAGAAGTAAGAAGGAACTGAGGGGTCACTGACACGCACTGCCTCTTATATCCTCTTTCACAAACATGAGGAGATCTACCGCATGCACGTACGTGGGCCATTGGATGCTGCTTATTAAAATCTCCAGACTTGGGCACATGGTGTGCATGTGTATCCCACATGTGGAATACACATAGGGACCAGCACTTGAAGACCATTTTACCATTTTCCTACAGTCTAGTCTGATGTTCTCCTTTCCCGAGACTGTCATCCTCTTCAACAGCACAGACACTGTAAGAGTGGAGGTGGGACTGCTTTACTATGTCCCTGAACGTCTTCTCTATGTACCTCTGTCTCCCTTAGTTCCTCCCGTTCTTCCACTGTGGTCTCAAAAGCCCATGTTTGCTCTCTGAGGGCCATGAGTTCCTTGCACTAACTGCACAATTTGCCACACATATATTTTTAATCAGGAAAAGAAGTTGGCAGTTCAGGATTTCATCCCCTAGCTACCATGGCAGGGGAATCTAATGATCAAAGTCCAAAGAGAAAAAAGCTATGAACTCACTACACAAATATTCTAGAGGTGAACAGCTAACTATCCTAATTTCAAATGGCTCAATTTATGGGAAAAAAAACTTTGAAATAACAGAATGAGGCTTATTTTTCTTACCCTGCCACGCAGGTAATAAGGAAATCCAAACCCATGAAATCACAGCACTGCAGCAGAGGCAGGGTATTTTGGAATGAAGTGTATCAATAGTACATCCCTCATTCCTGTTTTGTTTTTTTAACTTACAATATCTAACTGAACAGTTCAGATAAATCCCCCAAGCCCATTCTGCAGTCCTTGGTTTGAGCAGGCTCCTGCTACCATTGGCAGCAGGCAGAAGAGGCAGTGCTTCATCCCAGCTGCTAGACTGAAATTCGTCCTCAGGGAAGTATCTCCTGGTAACGTGGGAAAATAGCCTCCCAGCCTCCCTCCGCTTCTGAGGGAGATGCTTGGGTGGAGGAGGGGGAAACAGACTAGAGTAGGAGGCTGGTAGGTCCACCATTCTGCACGCCGAGGCAGAGACATGGAGACAAGGAGTAGCAGTCAGAGCTGCTGATGATCTGCAGCTGGCTTGTAAGAGTAGTGCTTTATGAGGACAAAGTTCTCTCTCCTCCGCCAGTAGCAGGCCCAAATCCACCTTCAGACCAACAGCAGTATATTGCTCTATCTGGCACTGAAGTGCAAAGGACCCAACAAGAACAGTGTTACTAGCAGCAAGGACACTGTGTGTCTGCTTCCTGCTGCTGCTTGGACTCCTGCTTGCGGTGTTAGTGGAGCAGAGGATGGAAGAGGTGGCAGTACCCCTATAGCCCAGGGCACCGGAGGCAGGGGAGAGGAGCAGCAAATTTTTCAGCTCCAAATTTAAATATACAATTAAAAAAAAAAAATGTAGCCAGGCTCTGCTGCTTGCCCCTGCCAGCCACTGTACATCCTCATCACCACCTGCAGGGACAAAGGGAAAACCCCACCACAGCAGCAGGCAGTGACTGGCACAGAAACCCTGGCTGTGAGGGGTGCGGGACAGAACCAGTAGTAAACCCTGGGGAAGAGAAGGTGCTTCATGCACCTGCAACTCCCAGGATGAGGCTGGGGTGCTTTGTGCTCTCTTTCCCCCTCATGTCATTGACTAGGCCTGTTGGCACAAACCCCATCCCTGTCCCCTCCCAGCATGGGGAGAGGCCGCCCTGCACTGTGACCTGCTGGGATTGGGAGGCAGAACTCATGTCAGAAATGGGACTGCACAGCTCTCTCCACTGCTGCTGCGATGGGGCAGAAGAAGCAGGACAATAACAGGGTGGAGATATGGGGTCATTTGCTCAGGGCTGAGTGCAAGCCCTTCCCTCTCAAGAGCATTCACAGAGGCTCAGATTTGGGTGGGCCCGGATCCTGACTGGGTGGGCTGTAACCTGCCCATGGCTAGGCCCTTGCCATGAACAAGTGCAAAAAAGTAGGGGTGGGGGTGTTTGCTCTTAGCCCTACTTAATTGGTACCCTGGCCCTATAGCCCAGGGTTAAGGTGCTCATCTGAGAGGTGGGAGAACAGGCTTCACAACCATGGTCCTCAGTGGGCATTTGAAGGCAGGTCTCACGCCACCTGAGTGAGTGCTCTAATAATTGTGTTATTGGGTACAAGGTGAGAAGGTTCCACCTCAGTTTTAGTAACCTGGCTCATGTGCTTAACTGCTGTTAATTCCAAGCTGAGATAGGCACCACCTGTGGCCTGGAGTTAGTCCTTTGAGGGGTGCTGTTTAGGTCATTTCCTACTAGTTTGCTTTAGTGGTTCCTCATTCAGCTTGCTGGCTTCCATTAATCCCTTTTTTAGGCATCTATCTCTCCCCTGCATTGCATAAGGAACCTGAATGGCTAACTCAGGGCTGTGAATTCTATTAGGTGGCAAGGTGACTAAATCTCCCTTGTGGATCGAGCCCTTGTAGACTCTGCTCCAGTCATCCCTTTTCTTCATTAAATAGATGGAGCTCCTTGAGCTCTATACCTAAAAAGGCTGCTTTCCAATTCTTTACTCATGCTCGTGGCTCCTTTCTGAACCATCTCATTATCAGTGTACTTCTTAAATTGTGAATACCACAAGCAGATACCAGTTTTCCAGGAACAGTCACATCAGTGCCAAATACAGAGCAAGTGATCCAGATCGCTTTGTATTAGTGACCTGGGCTCTTCATTATTTGCCATCCCTCAAATCTGTCTCTCATCTGCAAACTTAATCAGTACTGATTTTGTTTGCTTTCAACTCATTGATAAAAAGGGCCAAGAACCAATCCCTAGGAGACCCCCACTAGAAACACACCCTTTTGATGATGATTTCTAATTTACAATTACATTTTGAGACTGGGTGGGTGAGGTAATATCGTTTATTGGATCAACTTCTTTTGATGAGAAAAACAAGCTTTGAAGCCACACAGAGCTGCTCTTCAGATCTGGGAAAGGTACTCGAGTACACCAACCTTGTCTCTCTAATATCCTGGGACCAATACAGTTTCGACTGTGCTGCATGCATTTTGAGACCTGTCAGTTAGCCAACTTTTAATCGGTATGTGTGCCATGTTGATTTTTTTTGTTGTTTTAGTTTTTTAAACAAAATGTTGTGTGGTACAAAGTCAAATACCTTACTGAAGTCTGAATATATAACGTCAACACTACTTTTAACCAAATGTCTAACCTCATTTAAAAAAAAAAAAACAGTTCGTACTGACACAATCTATTTTCCATAGACCGTTTATGACACTCATTGTATTATCTCCTTATTCTTTACTTGATCAGTCCTTATCACTGTTCCATTGCTTGTCCAGGATCAATGTCAGATCTACACACTTTTATACCTGGGTTTCTGTTTTACCTTTTCACATCATTAGCACAAGATTATTTTTCAGTCTCTTGGACCTCCCTGTTTTCAAGGTTTAGAAATCTAAGTAAATGGGTCAATGAGCTGTTCAGCCAGTCTTTTAATCCGGGATGCATTATCTGACCTACTGTATTAAAAATGGTCTAACTTAGGTAGCTGGCTGTGTTTAACCTTCCTTTGTGATTACATGTATATCATGCCTATATGAACATCATCTATAAGTTTGTTGCCGATACAAAGAAAATATGTTAGTGATATTTTCTGCGTATATTGATATTCTGACCTTCACACTATCTTGTAATGAACCAGATTATGTGTAAGGATGCCTTTTTGTCCTAGATCACTTAAAAAGCTTCTATTGTATCAGTTTGGAGCTGTATTTCCCTTGTGTGCCTTTTAATTTCTTATCATTTCTACAATCCTTACGCAACTCTCCTTCTTCCATTGTTTATTAACTGCTAACACAAGGAAGGACAGTGCTGATCCATGAAAGACCCCTGCAAGGGAACAGAACGTCCAACTACCCAAAACCTACCTTCCCACAACATGAAGTCCTATCAGGATCAAAGCGCCAACTAGAGGACCATATGGGCCAGCAAATTGCGCAACAGCTCAGAAGGGCATTGGAAAACACCAGAGGCCAACACCAGTTGCTCATACGATAGAGCATCGCCAGACCAAAGGGTCAGACGACCAATCTGAGCACGCTTGGAGGACTACAGGAAGCAGATGACTCAATGCCGCACACGTGGATCTGTGAATGTCTGGCGCATACAAAGTACAGGACACTAAGGACCTTCCTCAAGACTCAATGGGAACTATGAAGACAAGCACTGGAAGTTCAATCAAGGCAGCTTGACAAGGTGCAGTCAATGCGCATATAGCAAGGTGATGCACGTCCCGGCTGCTTGTTCTTGCATAGGCTTAAACCCCCCAAGCCAGGAATAACACAAGGACTGGATAATGGATACAGGTTCCAGGAAGTGGACTACCCACAGCCCCTCCTCTACTGGAAACAGCTCGAGCTTGTAGGCTAAGAATGGAACGGAGACATCGACTCGCTAAATCCACCTGACGTGGATCTACAGTGAGGAATATGGATGTCCATCCGGACTGGAGAAGTGTGGCCAGATGGAGTGAAACAGGGAGAGGTGAGTAAAGACTGCATGGGGGTGGAACGTACCAGAAGCATACAGACCAGCTACAAAGTATGTGGCGCCCACAGCACATGGAAACCACGATGAGGAGGCAAGAGACAAGCAACACCAAGATCACAAGGATAAGACAGGTCCTGAAAGAGCCAGCTCAGTGTGGAGAAGAACAAGATCCATGCCATAACAGATACGCCCCGCTGTCATCAGATACCTGCCCGTGTAGTGACCTATAGCCAAGGAGGACATGGAAAGCTGCCGACGTGAAGACCCGGAAGCTCTACATGCACGGGGTCCACCCAAGTTCCAACACCCCAGAGACTGTTAATACAGCCAGAAAAAGGGGCGGGGCTTGGGTGAGCAGTCAACGCCACTGTCCGGACGAAACCCAGACACATCCCAAGAGTACATCAGTAAGATGGCCCCCAAGATGAAGCTGCTGAAGAAATGCCTGAGGCAGCAGCAGACATGAAAGAAGGAAGACAAGCAGAAGAAGTGGCCATGGCAAGACAAGACCCTGCATGGGATGTACCATCGACAGATAGCTGAGGTGGCTGGACAATGGAAATCCCTACCAGTGGCTGGAAAGGGCTGGACCCTAAAAGCACACTGGGGGCACTGATCTAGCAGCACGGGACAGGCACTGAGCCCAGAATCCATTGAACGCAGGGGTCACCACACTAGAGAGGACCCAAGGTCAGACTGTGCAGAGAGGCCTCGAGAGACAGTCCAACACATAGTGGCAGGATGTAAGATGCAGCAGGAACAGTATGACAACTGAACGGCACAACAAGTGGCTGGCATGTGTAACAGGACAATTGCACAGCATATGGGCTAGACCCCCAAGAACCAGATGGAGATTCCACAGAAGGTGTGGAGAATAGCAGGGCTAAGATCTGTGGGACTTCAGATCCAGACGGACAGGCAGGTACTGGCCAATCCAACCACAGACACTCGGGTAAAGACACCAGGACCTGAAAGACAGCGGTGGTGAATAGATTAGGAGTGCAAGGACAGCAAACATCAGGAAGAAGGCATAGATGAGACTGGAGAAAGTACGCAAGGCCTGAAAGAGGAACTAGAGAGGATTGGAAAGGAAGGCCAATGGTCCAGTGGTGCTAGGAGACTCAGGACTGGTGACCCTAAAGCGGGTGAGTGGCTCCACAGATCCAAGGAAAAGACATCAGAGCTCTCTGTCCAGAGAGTGCAGTGCTAGGACAGCTAGAGATACGCGCAGGACCCTCAACTCCCAGGCGCTCTGGTAGAAAGAACCCGATGTTGAGCGAAGACATAACCACCCTCTAGGAGAGAGAGGGGATTTTTATATATATATATATATATATATACCACATCCACCAATCCTCTCATCCCCTTTAGCCATGTTGTTGTTTAAACCAGCAGCCCTTCTTTCTCAGTTGTCGATTTTGGCTTGGGCATCTAGGAAAACATCTAATAATTCCCTATATTTCACATTTTCTATTAATTCTTTCACCTAACAAATGGCATGTAATTATTCAGCTTTTGAGAAACTGACCATTTATTCTGCAGGTCCCTGCCTCATTCACTGACATACTTTCCAAATTCCAACAAATGAAGCAGGGACCTACAGACACAATAGCTTCCTTCATTACACAGCCCCGTTCATCCAGAAGAGTCATCCCGTGCACTGAATGAGGCAGGGATTGTGGAAAAAATAGCATGTAGTCATGTAATTCACAATTAGGTTGTCAGCACTGGATCTGCTGAAAAGCAGTGGCTCAAAAGGGTCTCTGAAAGGGGTGAATGTATGGGTGGAGGAGGATGGTATAACACTCTCCTTAGTGCTTAGGACCTATTAGTCTGTGTTGGCTGTATCCTAGCCCATAAATGACAGCTGTGCTGAATATAGAAATGGGGCAGGAAGGTCTCAACTGGAATGCCTGGCTTGTATGTCAAAACTGGCGCTTGCTCAGTGCTATGGAGAACAGTCTGGCTGGTTAAAATTGGTCTAGTAGACTTCCTCTCTGTGACCTCTGCAGCTGCAGTGGATGGTATGTGCAGCCCAGCCTCAATGTGACCCCCAGCCCCTCTCGCCTACGGTACCTATTTCAACAAACCACTTCCCACCCGACTGCCCCTAAACACAACCCCCCACTCCTTGTCCTCAGTGACTGCCCCTCTGAGAACCGCACGCCCCTGCCCCACCTAACGCCCCCCTAGGACCCTACCCCCTACCTGTCCCCTGACTGCCCCAACCCTTATCCACACTGCCACCCCCAGACAAACTCCTGGGACTCCCCTGCCCCATCCAACCACTCCCTGCCCCTTGACAGGATCCCAAGAACTCCCGACCCATCCAACCCTCTCCCTGCTTCCTGTCTGCTCCAAGGGACTCCCCTTACCATGCCCATGCTGGTCAGACACTGGCTCCAGGTAAAGGCAAACTCCACCTGGAGTGCTGAGGCAGAGGGAAGGGGGGAGCAGCGGCTCACACTTATGGGAGCTGTAGAACTCAAGCACAGTGAGGGGGGAGCTGGGGAGTGTGCCTCCCTGGGCTGTGGCCCAGTGCTCACCCCCGGGGGCAGGGCTCCTGCAGCAGATGCAGGCGGGGGGTGGTCCCTGTACGCCCCCCTCGCTGTGCTTGGGCTCTGCAGCTCCTGGGAGTGTGAGCCGCTGCCTCTCCCGCAGCAGGGTTAGGGCCCTGTGCCCCAGTGGCTCTCACTCCCAGGAGCCGCAGAACCTGAGTGCGGTGAGAGGGGAGCCGGGGGGGCGCACCTGCAGCTGGTCTGGGGTCCTGGCCGCCAGCCCTGCTTAGTCCCCTCCCAGCTGAGTGAACAGAACCTCAGGCCTGCGGGACAGGCAGCCGGGACACCTACCGGCAGCCGCACGCCAGGGAAAATCGGCTCGTGTGCCAAAGGTGCACGCGTGCCATAGGTTACCGACCCCTGTAGTACACTAATATTGTATATGACCGGTTGATTCCATTGCTTATTCTTTGGGGTTCACCCTCTGGGCTTTCTAGATCAATTGTCACATCCCCTTTTGAATTTGATGCTGAAGTTTTGGCCACAGGCCATGACCTAAGCTTCACCTCTGCCCCCTTTTTGCTGAATAAGGCATTGTCTACCTTGTTCTCCACTCCTTCAATATGTTTAGTTACTTTTGAAATTACCATCCTAAACCCATACATTAAGGGGCTTGTCTCCCCCTTTTTAACTTCCCCAGTGATTACTTCACCCTCACCTTGATCACCCAGGGCAGTAAAGGGTTCTGTCACCTCCTAAGGTGTGAAACCAGATCTTGTACCATCCTGAGTCTTCCTGGCTCCCAGCCAATGTTCCCTCTAATTTTTTTTCCATCCACGTGTGGAATAAATTTTATCTGCACTGACGTATGTGCGGACGTGCACCACCAGTAGAAACAAAAACCCTAGATATAATATATATTTTTAAAAACTTACCATAGGGATAATTACTCCAGCCACTACCGGTTAGGCATTTTAGAACTCACTACTCAAAGAAAGACACAAATTTAATTAATTAAGAGAAATAAAAACTGTGACATGCATAGACCAGTCAAAACATAACACACTTTGAAAGAATAAAATTACAGAGAATATATGTGCATTGCAGGAAGGACCAAGTAACAAAATAATTCAAGTATGTGTTGTGAGATGAGTGTGAAAGAGACAGTGTGTGAGTGTTAGAGAGAGAGTGAGTCTCTCGCTCTCTCTCACACACACACACACAGCGTGTGTGTGTGAGACAGAGACTTATGAGTGTGTGACACAGACTAGGTGTGAGAGAGAGAGACACACACACAGAGCGACTCTGTACGAGAGAGAGAAAAAAAATGTGTGCGCGCAAGAGAGAGAGAGACAGACTGTGTGTGTGTGTGTGAGAGAGAGAGAGAGAGAGAGACAGACAGATAGTGTGTACACTGGGGAAAGCAGTGCGCTGGTTCTTTAAGATACTAAACGCTCTCTTGCTCTGTCCTGAGCCCTGTTGTCTCCCCTCCCTCGCTCTGCGGGGATGGGGTACATGGGCACGGAGAGAGCGCGAATGGGCGTGAGAGAGAGACAGACAGAGATTGTGTGAACTGGCTGCAGGGGAAATCTCAGAAACAGTGCACTGTCTCTTTAAGAAAGGCACTCAGCCACCCACTATTCAGACCTCAGACGGCAGCAGCTCCACGTCCCCTCTGCCCTGCTCTGCGGAGCTGGGGTACCGGGGCAGGAGACACCCTCACAGCAGTACCCTGCTCCTCCCCACCCCCACGCTGAACAGCCAGCAGGAGGGTCCCGGGAGCAGCTTCAGGGCGGAGCAACATGTAGGGAGAGGCACATGATGCTCCACTATCAGCTGGGCAGCACTTGACTCTCTCCTTCAGCGCTGCCCAAGCAGGCAGCTTACAGGGACTACAGCTACCCTCAGCTGTACCACTGTCTCACTGCACCTGGCAGTTGTTCCCTTGTCTCAGCGAAGTAACCACCCACACCTATTTACCTAGCTATACTAGTGACTCATCACACACAGTAGATTTTGGGCTGCAGCCCTTACTAGCTGTACCTCAGTTTCCCTGCTCTTGGTGGCATTCTAGCCCATTGCTTTCCTAGATGTCCCAGAAGGACTTTTACCACTCTAGGCAGTTTCCCCTGCCTTCACCAGAGTAATGGCCCACAGGAGCAGCACCAGTGTCCCATAGCTCCCAAAAGATTTTAGGTCTCCATACCTCTCAGTGTGCAGAGACATACTCAGGACTGACACAGTTTATGCCCCCCTCCTCGTCCCATGAGTTTGGCCCATGGCGTGCTTGTACCTGAGCCAATGGGGCTCAACCCTGCTATGTTATTATAGCAAATAACATGTCAAGAAAAATACTTCCCCCAGCCTCCAGTCAGTGTCCATAACAAGTTAGGATACAGAGTGATAGGGCCATCATGCCTCTAGCTGTTTGTCTGCTCACCCCCGATCAGGCACACCGTTATGTGCTTCCTCCTGGGTCCCATGAACATGACTTGACCTGCTCCTGTTTTAGCTGCCTGTGTTTGCCCTGATCAGGAAGCTTCTGTTGCTCCAGCTCTGCCTCCACACCCTTGACACGTGGTCTCCAGCTCCATCCATCTCACCTTCCCTAGCAGTCTTTTCCAGTCCAGCCTTCAAGGCTCTGGTCCTCTTGCCATCGCCGCTGTCTCTGCTGGATCATCTGGGGAACTGTCTGTCTAGTGTCCTGTATGCCCTGTAGGAGAAAAAGATCCCTAGTGGCTCCTGGTTTGGAGCAGGTGCCCCATCCTGTCTCCTGGTATATGAGTAGAGCATGGCCATTAGCACCAGTTCCTTCTGATCGGCTGCTGACAGACCTCACTGTACCCACAGCTCTTCTTCACTGTTTCTTGGTAAGCTCAGTATCTGCTTCTTTGTTCACCCTGGCCTAGTCTTGTTCTGTGTAGCTTACATTCTATTTCCTTTACCCAAACAAAAAACAACAGTGTGATGATCTTTGAGAAGGCTGGAAACAATCGGAACTCACCAGCAAGCTGTGTGTAAATCCTGCACTAGATTATGCCACTGTGATGTTCTGCTCTGGATCCCCAGAACTGTGAGCCACTCTCTTACCCTTCTGCCTTAGCAAAAATAATGGTTACCTACCTTTCGTAACTGTTGTTCTTCAAGATGTATTGTTCACGTCCATTCCGCATTAGGTGTGTGCGTGCTGCATGCACAAGCACGGAAACTTCCCTTAGCAGTACCCATTGAGCTAGTGGGCCCCTGCCCTGAGCAGTGCCACTGCGCCATGCATATATATCCCCCCTGGCCCGACCCCCTCCAGTTCCTTCTTGCCAGCAATTCTGACAGAGGGGTAGGAGGGCGGGTGGTGGAATGGACGTGAACAACACATCTCAAAGAACAACAGTTACAAAAGGTTGGTTAGGTAACTGTTTTTTCTTCTTTGAGTGCTTCTTCACAGGAGGGTAGGAGTCACAGAGCAATTGATTGGAGGACCACCACGCCAACCGCCGGATCCTCCCAGGCCTGCTGGTTGACTACATAGTGGGTTGTAAAGGTATGCACTGACGACCAGGTGGATGCTCTGCATGAAGTTGAACTATGTAATACCCTCTATAAAAAAAAATCAACACCACTATTTTGCAAGAATTCCATTTTGAGAATTTAGGGCTTTAAAAAGTGTTTTTTTTTTTCAAATGTACAGATATATACCAAATTTGCAGATGTGTGGGATTGCTCTATCCACTGTGCTTAATTTTCAGAATCTAGTGGTGTCTTTTTTAAAAAAGCCTTGCTCTTCCAGTTGTAAAGCACGTCAACTATTTTCAATAATATATTATCTTCTGCAACAGAGTGCCTTTATACACTTTTACCCAGCTTTCTTTTTGACACTTTATGAAAGTGAGCCTATCTATCCATGATTAATGCAGCAATAGTACAAAATGTGCTTTCAGCTTTTATGCAGCATGTTCATAGATTATTATGGTTGGAGGGGACCTCAGGAGATCATCTAGTCCAACCCCCTGCTCAAAGCACGACCAATCCCCAAATCCCTAAATGGCCCCCTCAAGGATTGAACTCACAACCCTGGGTTTAGCAGGCCAGTGCTCAAACCACTGTTCTATCTCTCCCCCTGTGATGTTGATCAAGGTTAACAATAATTTGTTCTCAGGTTAGCCCACTGTAAGGTCATGTGCAATGTTCCAAGTAGGTGGCAGCAAGGGACGCACGTGAGCTTTGCTCAGACTCTACTTTGTATGACTGAAGCTGGTCCCTGCGTTCAACTCTCTAGAAGCCTTTTTTGTAGCAGAAGTCCACCACACAGACAACAGTGTTGACTCTTTGGAGGCAATATATTTGGAGTACAAGTGTTACTGCTAGTTAAGAACAACTTTTTCTCTATCACATTGCCTTCACAGCATCCCATTGTAGGATTTGCATTATTTACTACCCAAATGGACAGCCTGCTATGTGAATGTGGAGAATACATCAGAACCCTAGCATATCTAGTGAACTGCTGCCTTTTAAGATCCTTCTCCAATGGGACAACCTTGATTCATTCCATGGCATGGGAAGCCACAGAATGGATGGCAAACCTGGATGTCAACGTTTAATGTTGCTTTTCAAATTGCTATATGAAATATGATGAGGATGTCCCCACTGTAGGAGACTAACAGTAAATTCCATAAGGATGTAGACTGAGGAGTCCTGCTGTGCCAATCCAATATCTCTATGAAGTGTTGAGAAAACAGTCATCTGTAAAGGTATAAACAACTCTGTATAACAGTTACAGATTTAATATTTGAGATACAATCTATTGAAACTACCCACCTAGTTAAATTAACTAAAAATTCACATATAGGAATGTGAACTGGTTTATTATATTTCTGGCTGCACAGTCTTTGTTTCTTTGAGCTGAGATGACCTGATCCCTAGATTTTTCTCCAAAAGTCACAAATAGTTTGTTTGGCTTTTTAAATAGCACGAGTCTATGGGCTTGTCTATATGTGAAAGTTGTTTTGGATTAAGCTAGGGTGTGAATTTATAGTGAAATCACTATTCCTGGATAACTCCATGTGTAGGCAATCTACATGTAGCAGCTAATAAGCTTTCAGCAATCAAGACATGTAACCTCACTACCCAAGGATGAGGATAGGACTTTGGAGGAAACACAGGCTATGGTGTAGTGAAAGTACCAAAAATTCATCTGACTTTGGAGGTGAAGTTTAAGTACCACTTTTATCTTCGTGGAAGACAAAATAATGTAGGTAGAGCCATCATATCCAGGAAGTTGCAGACTCAGAGAAGGCCCTCAAGAATGAGACCCTCCATGAGAGGTGGCAGGTGGAGCAAAGGATCTTTCCATGTGTTTAGTTAACACTACCAACCACAAGATGTTTTCTAGACAAGTAACATACATAAAGTGTTAATTACGACATGGCCCAAAATTTGAGATAACTGAGGATAAATTAGGATGCAACTCTTCTAAGAATGGGTTCATTTACAAATAGCTCCAGAGGAGATTGGCAAATTCAGATGTTTTCTTTAACAAATATAAAAATAAAGAAATTTCATGCAAAAGTCTAGCATCAAAGAAACTTTAAATGATAAAAGCAGCAAAGAATCCTGTGGCACCTTATAGACTAACAGATGTTTTGGAGCATGAGCTTTCGTGGGTGAATACGCACTTCGTCAGATGCAGATTCCTTATCATTCCTTAAATGATAAGGAATTCACAAATGTAAAGTTGAAAGCTTGCCCTTTCTACTTGTGCCTTAAAATATAAATTTAATAGTGACAAATATGAAATGCTTTTCTTGTAGCCTGACATATGATAAGTTACAGAATGTATATAGGATGAAATCCTGGCACTGGTGAAGTCAATGGCAAAACAAAATGTCTCTGTACTTGATTTATTGTACAGATCTCACTAGGAGTTATGCTCAGTTGGAGCTTTTAACGGGAGTGTCTCTGCTGAGACCAATGCCTTTAAAATTTGACCATAAGTAATTTATACTGTGATTATGGCACAGACACCAGCCTGGTGACCTGCTACAGTGGATCACATAAGCAAAAATGCATTTCCTTTTTTACAGTAAAAAGATTGTATATTAGTGTCAAAGTGTATTTTGCAAGCAAAATTAAAGACAGGAAAGGAAACATTAAGAAACTGGTTGTTGTAAATAATAACTTTAGTATAATTTGATATCTGATTATTACAGTAGCAACAAGTACTAAAATCCAGCCAATCATGGAAATTAATAGAACTGGAAGGACAGAATATCCTCCAATTTCTATAAGAATCTCTCTCACACAGCTGTGAAGTGTACCACTATGAACATTATTAAAATTTATTAACAAAAGCTCTGTACATATCTTTTCATACTCTTGGAATTTTACATCTAAGCAAAATAACAGCCCATTTTAATTTTATCATTTGTACAAATTGTTACAGAATATTAACCAGTGGGTTAAATAAGTAAAATAAACCACACTGATTTACTTTTGTAAAGTATCTACAAAAGTGATTTGTGACAATTTTTTAAAATCCCCCTGAACATATAAAAATAAATTATTTGATTAAATCTACCAATTAGAAATATTACAAATCAAAATATCAATGTTTTCTTATGAATTCCTCACAATACAAAACAGATTCACAAAAACCTTATTTACAGAAATGAGGTAAGAACTGTGCAATGTTTAACCAAGAGACATATTGCAGAATTAACATGTTCTTCCAATTAAGTACACAGTGGAGGTCTAATTACAGCTGGGTTGTTTTTCACTAATAATTTACATTTCTAAATACAGATTAGTGGTCATTACCCCAATTTTTATCTACACTCTACCACACTGCCATGAAATCATCTATCCTAAGTGAAAATGTTCTAACAATAAGTTCACCCGTTTCAACCACTGGTATATTTCATTGGGAAATGTTTAAATATCTACTCACTTTTTTGGTAATTTATTAGTGAAAAAAGTGACCCAGGTAACAATTTGCCTGAGCTATCTACAGTGGCATTAACACTTCTAATAAAGGCAGAACAATGGGGAAGGCTGCTGGTGCAATGTTGAATATTTCTGCTGCTTACAAGGACTTGTTTAGTGCATGCTCAGCTGTTTGCAGCCATTTCAACACAATGGAGGTAGCAACAGGCACTTAGTTTAGGCCAAACACTACCAGTACTTTCCAAAATGGCCTTCTCATCTAGTTTAAAAAAAAAAAAATCCATTTAAACTGATCTGGTTTGTCCAGCAACCTTAGAACTCCCAAAACCCAAATGAACGTTAATAACCTTTGGACTCTACCCTGAAAATCTTATTCTGGCAAAATTCACTCTACAGTCAGTAGAAATTTGATGGTGTGACAAGTTCAGAATTGGATTCTTTATATCATGAGTCAGATTCCAACATGTTTTAAAAAGCCACACACCCCTAACAGTAAATCCACATTGCTAATTACAACCTGGGTCTGAAAGCATTTGCAATTGCAGCAGAGATAAGGTTGGTTTGTTTGCTAAGATTCCTGTTCTGAAATCAAGTAATGTGTGACTGGAATAAGTATTTTCAGTTTACTAGCCCTCCAGCTTTATAATAAGAACTGCTACTTGAGCATCAAGTAGAATATTTTCCAGGGCTGAATGTGTAGTTGTACTTAGTATTGTCATACTGACAAAATAATTATGGTTTGCGGAATTTAATTTCTTGCAGTGTCTGTTAAATCTGAAAAAGTAGCTCCATTTCAGTGCAACAAGAAAATAGATCAAAGCCTTAGAAGAATGTCCTTATGAAGATTAATTCTTTGCTGTGCAGTTAGGTCCTTGTTGCATTTCTTCATATCTGCAGAAATGAAGATCTGCAGTTCGCAGCTAGATGAAGTGCTATAACAGCAGGATATGCAGTTCTCAAATATTATTCAAAAGGTCAACTTTTTTCAGATGCAACCGATCCAGTTTTATCATTAAGCCTCTGTGGTAAAAAAACAAAACAAAACACTTGTACAACAGGACAGTATTTTAGATTTGTTAAATTCTACAGCTTCTAGATATAAATGAAAAGGCATGGCTGGAATACAGTCTGGACTCAAAAGTAGATAAGATTAGATAGTTATGCTAAAGAATCAAATGTAGAAATTGTGTCTTATGATTTTAGCAAAATGTTTGGATTTTAAATAAAAGTATTCATACGCCATGGAAACAGAACTTTGGAAAGAAGGAAGTAATTATAGCAAAGGTATTTTAGACCTCCAAAATTACCACGAGGAAACAGATCCAAACTACTGATCTCTCTTTGGGGCCATCTAACCCTGCTTTGTATTTCCTGCTGCTTTTGATCTGCCAGGCTTCATGGAGAGGGGGAAGGGGATTTTCACCATGTCAAAACAATTCCATCTAAGGACCCAAAAAACTCTCACCATGGAAATACGTGTTCCCAGTCACTGTTCCTGAAGCCACACAACATACACTTTCTACCCCCTGCCAACCCTTCCCTGGTGCCAGAAGTTCTCTAACATGCGCACACGCACTCACTCTCTCTGCCCATTCTTTTCATGTCTTCTGTCCCCTCTTTCATAGTGACCATCAGGATTTATATTGTATCTGCAGGTACAGACAACTGCTATTATACGTTTGGGAAAATCCCAGATTTTTGGATGTATCGCATCCACATTGTATTTATTTGTGAATAGGACAAGTAAGTTAATCTATAAGGTAAGTAAGGCCTCACTTAAAACAATTTGTTAAAAGGCTATGGGGAAATGAATAGATCTTAAGTATATTAAAATAAATAAAATTATTTAATTTCCTAAATGAAAGATCCATAACAGCAAAAAAAATCTATGAAATGGCAGCAAGTATACTTGTTCCACTCAGTGACTAGGAGCGCACATGCATGGGAGGTCCCAGAGCAGCACACAAGGAGGCTCATATCATCATGCTAATGCAGGACATAAGAAAGTGACAGTGGCTAGAGACAAAGCTCTGGCAAGGCAAAATGTCAACTGACTTAAGGACCTACTTTTTACTCATTTAAAGCATTACCTGGAAAATATCAAGTGAAACACTTACAACTGTGATTGGTGATTTGACTGCGTCGGTTTCATAATGAAAAAGTAAGACGATAAAGCTTTGAATATGTCAATTAAACAAAGACAGATGAAAGAAGTTCACTAGAGAGTTCCTTGCATGTATCCCATAAGCATCTAGTACTGACCACTCTTAGAGAGAGGATACCAGGCTACTATAGCAATTACTATAGTCAGTGGCTTAGAGTCTAAGGAAGCCTAAATGCATGTAAGTCCTTGTATGGACAGAAGGTATAGGTTACACCAACTTAAATATCTGGTTTCCCTTAAGACTTGCCTCTGAATTTGGCACAATGTTCCTTTAATTATATCACTGAAAATGCCATTATAGGTGAAAATACACTTACTGTCACTTTTTGACTTGCATTATCCCCATGAATTGTAAGAAATGGGTTGGTAGTAGTTGTATGAAGGGGTGATGCTTGAGTGCCTGAAAGCAGGTTATTTATGGGCATCTGTGCTGCTCCTGGGATCTGCAATTGCTGCACTTCAGGCTGGTGGTGCTGGTGTTGATGGTGCTGTTGCTGCACTAGCTGATACAGAAGGGCCTGATGTTGTTCCTAGGTAATATAAGGAAAGAACATTCTAATCAACAATCATTCAACAAATGGTCCCTCCTTTCTAGGTCCTTTCTTACCCTAGTGTTTTTTGCAATGTAACCACAATTTACCACACTCCAGTTAATGTGGGTTGCAATGATGAAGCTCCACAGGAACGTGGAGGATGGAAGAGAGCTTCTTAAAGCTTTTTTACTTTCAGCAGCTCAACAGACGTCCAGCTGAGCCAGCTGGCTTGGGCGAGCCTCTATCACAGGCCCCTAGATTTGATATCCTTTTCTTACAAAAAAGGGTCTCAAATATGTTTGGCACAGTATTAAACTAATGCTGTTTCGAATACAAACTAAAATATTTCCAAGCAGCTGCCAAGTGGCATATATATCCTTCAGCGCAAACCATTATTTACAATGAACATATTCTCCATGCTATAAAAAGGTGCAGACAATTGAACAATAAACTACCATATTTTTGAAAATTAAAATTTTTAAACAGACATGATCAAGGAGTTAATCTGCACAAGTCTAATATTAAACTGAGGAGTTTGTCTATACTTCAGAAAGCAGCGGTCCTGGCTCAGGCTTACAGAGAACATAGCTAATTCTATTATAAATATAGGACATACTGATGTGAGTTGTTGAGTACTCAGTAACTGCTGAAATTGCTGGTGCTGTTGATGGAGCAGAAGTTGTCTCTGTTGGTCAGGAAGTAATCCTAGTCCGGAGGCACTGCAAAGCAATGACCAAACTCTTAGTTTCTGCAAGTAACACTGCAGCTTATTTGACTAATGGAGGTCTGGTCATCATTTTTACTTCAGCCTTTTAGCAAAATTACAAACCCAAACCATGTACAGACTTTTTGATAAGTAATGCTCACTTGCTATATAGCACTTGATTAAATATTGCAAGATATCCCACTGAATACCGATAGCAAATGAGTAGTTATTTCTTGCACTACTCGGACACCAAAGTAAACAACATATACACACAGCTATAATATGCCCACAGGTACCCACATTTTGCGAACATATGCCTGAATACTCCAATCTCACCCACAAACACAAATTTAACTATCATCTTTATGTTGACGACTTACAGATCTGTCCGTCTACAGACTTGTCCAAACTGAAATCTCAGCCTGTCTCTCTAACATCTCCTTGTGGATGTCTAGCCATCAGCTCAAGCTCAACATGGCTAAAACAGAACTCTCAATCCTTCCCCCTTAACTTCCCCCAATACCTTCTTTCTCAAACATTATGGACGCCGCCGCCACCACCATCATACCTGTCACCAGGCCGATAACCTGGGTTTTATCTTTAGCTTGGACATCTCTCTAAACCCTCACACCCAGAGTATGTCTAAATATTACAGATTCTTTCTATATAATGTCTCTAAGACTTGGTCTTTCCTATCCATCCACACAGCTAAAACTCTTGTCCAGGCTCTCATGATCTCACATCTCAATTACTACAACATATTTTTCTGCGGCTTTGACAAATGCAATTTTTGCAGCTTTGACAAATGCAATCTTGGCCACATATCCATTGAGAACTGTGCTACAAACATTATTTTCTTAGCCTCTCATTTTGACCATATTTCCCCCTCTTTAAATCTGCCATTGGCTTCTCTTTCTCCATCACATCAAATGTAAGCTTCTAGTCTTCACTCTGAAGGCCTGTCACAGACCTATCCCTATGCTACCTATCATCTTTCATTTGCTACTGACATGTTGACTTCTACCTCCGAATAGCCCATGATGTCAGCCTCCATTGGCCACTTGCTAAATTTTCAAACAAGAACCTCTGTGTTTTCTCCCATGCTGTCCCTCGTGAGGGAGCAGGCCCCATCAATATCTGCAAAACTACCTCATTATCATCCCTCAAATCCTTGCTTAAAAATCTTGTTTGCTGGGGTGCCTACAAAAACTTCATGATGGCTAGGGTGCTGTGACTATTGCCTAAAAAGGTGACCAATACTTTCTCATTGTGCTCTCTTATGAATCTGTCTATATCCATCAGATATCTCTTGTTTTACACTTAAGATTGTAAGCTCTTTGGGGCAGGGACAGTCTTTTTGTTCTGTGTCTGTACAATGCCTAGTACAACAGGACACCATAACTAGGGCTCCTAGGTGCTATAGTAATACAAATAGACAATGATGAATTAGCAGGGCCTGAAAACTTTGCCTGACATCAACTAGCTTGGGATGAAAAATACCTGTCCTCTCACCACTCCTCCCAAACCAACTCTCTTAGAATTTAAAGGAACAAAACTCTTTGTGTACTTTTTATTCTGTATTGTATTTCACATTAATCAACTATTTAATAAATGATTTTAAATGTAACTTAACATATTTGTATCTAGCTTTTAGTATTCTTTTCCTGGTTTCACTCACTATTTACATATTTTCCTATAATTACAATGTATCCTTTTCTGTATTGTTTTTATTGCCTGTTGCTCTTTTCATTCTTTCTTCATCCCATTCTTTCTTTCCCCATATATCATATGCTCTACCTCTTCCCACATATTTAGGGTCTCACTTCTCCCTTAAAAAAATTTGTCTCTTCATCCCCTTGTCCTACCTATCCTGCCCTGATCTAGTCACCTGCTGATACATAAGGGTTGAAAGAAAACAAGCAAATGCACTCCCCACCCCCAACAGCTGGAGAATTAAATGTCCAGAGAAACACCCAAGTGAAGAAGATAAGCTTGCCTCCCAAAGCTGCCAGGAAAGGGAAGTTTCCTGGGATTCCTGACAGGGTGTGCTTTCCCTGGTTGGAATGGGGATTTACTTTTTTGTAAGCCTGACTAACATATCTGATTAGTTTGAAACTCCCCGTTGCACAATCTCCTTTGCCTGGAGAAAAAGATGATTGTTCCTTTTCATTCCAACAATCATTTAACCCTCCCGCTTGTTGTATGGGTGGGGCTCCTTCTATTAAAGTATTTCTTCCCCAGCCTCCGATTTTGAATGCTTTTCCCCCAATGAAATACTTCAACATATACTTCTGCTGCAGCTCATAGCTTTCCCAAGCAGCACAGTAATGAGAAAAGAGTGTGGATTTGTGGAAGCAACATGCATGCAGAGGTCTTCAGTTATACTACCTATCTCCCACATGAAGTTGTCTTCTTAGATCCATGATGTTCGTAATTAACCAGCAGGAGCAATTCACCCTAAATATTAGGAGATGCACTCCGATCGACTACCTCAATCTTTTCAGGAAGCTGGAGTACTGGAATTGACCAGAGAGTGCTCTGACATTGATTTAGCAGGGCTTCACTAGACCCCCTAAATCGACACCCGGTGCATTGATTGCAGCAGCATCAATCTCCCCAGTAGTGAAGACAAGCCCTAAATAAGCACTCCCACTGGGTCAGCTGTATAAGTGGTAGTACAAAAGCAAGAGACTTTTCCAAAGGTGTTTAGTATGGAAAAGACACAGGGCAATGAGTGTAGGTGTAGCTGAACCAGTTTTGAACATGGTTTAACTGCAAGAGTGGACAGGACCAAACAGTGCTCAGCATATTTTCAGAGACAGTAGTTCTGAAGGCTCAACCACCAGTAAAGTACTTTCATATATGTGAAATAATATATCTTTCTATCTGCCCCCAAAGGTGTGTCAGAATCCTTTGAAAACACGAAGGGACAATACCATCCCTTACAAACTAAATTAGGCAAGCAAATATGGGAGAAACAATACAGCAGGAATAGGGTGGGAATACACCAGTGTCATTAATAAGATTATATGGTTAATCAGTGAGGATTAGTGCTTGCTCTGATGTAATAAGGAGGGTGGATTTGTTTTTTTGTAATGTGTGACTACATGGATGTCCTAGTTGGTTAGTTACATGGCAGAAGTGGATCCTAAGGAGGAACTTGAAAGAGAAAGAGGGAACATTACAGATGAGCAACCAGTACATGAAAGAAAAAAGAGATACATGTAGGAGAAGGGCATGAATGGAGCATTGAAGTTGGCATTGCTGGGGGAGCAGAAGAGAAAAGGGTAACAAGAAAGGAATAAAGGTAAGGTAACTGGGGGTTATAGACCGCCTGGAAGGGGCAGACATGAAGTTGAAACTTAAAATAGTGGAGAAGGGAGACTCTTCCAAATGTTTCCAAGAGGGGAGGGTATGTAGTTATTGACAGGCAAGAAATAGAATTTTGACAGCATCATTTGAATGGACAGAAGTGGGTGATGTGTGTATCAAAGAGGCTGTAGAGGAGCAGGCTACCATAATTAAAGTATGATAACAAGGAAGGCATGCACAAGAGTTTTTGCAGGATCTGGACAGACAGAATAAATGGTCAGATTTTGGCAACAGAGGAAAAGATGGCAGTATTTGGACCCCACTTTTATACATGGGAGAGGAAAATTATGGTATGGTAAAAAGCCCTAAATTTAGGTTGTTTAACATTTTCCATTATAAAGTGAGAGCTTTGATAGTCAACAGCAAGGAGGCATGGGAGATGGGGGAGAAGAAGAGATCTGGAATTGGTCTCTCCTCCCCCAGAAATGGCTCCAGTGGCCAATGCCCCCTTCTGGGACAACCACATGAAGTTGGGATGCTCCCCTACTCCTGAAAACAGCTCCAGTCAACACCCTAAAGCCCATTCCCTCTGTGCCCACTCTCTGGGGGAAGCCCACATGGGGATGGAGCTTTCTCAACTCCCAAGTGGGGTGGATGGACAGGAAGGAAGAACAGGACCAGGCTGGCCTCTCCCCTCAACTACCTCCCAAACCTGAACAGTCTATCCTCCCTCTGGGATAACAGCCATCTCCTGTTGCCAACTAACATAGTTAGCCCCGCAGCTCCAGCGACAGCAGTCTGTGCTGCAATCCTGAAGGTTTAGGATTTAAAACCTGCTTATGATGCATTTTGATGGGGGAGAGGGGTTGTTAACAGATGCTCATAACTGAATCTTTTATCTTTTTTCTTTAAAAAAAAAGGCACAGGAAATTACATACAAAAAGACTGCATTAAAAGAACATTATTTAGGTTGGAAAATCAAACACTCAAAAGTTAGGAAATGCCAGATTTATGATTGCCTGTGTAACCATAATGCTGCCCAACTTGTGCAAGAGGGAAGAATTAAGGTAGGACCGGAACTTTTTAATCTACCGTCTTCTAACTTTGGAGTGCTTGACTTTGCAACGTAAGTACTCTTTTTATGTAGTTTTTTGTATGTATAATAGCATATTACATGTGGGATAAAAGCAACACCATAACTTAACATCATTTTCAATGCTACTTCATTGCCATTGGAAAAACAGTTTACTCTAGCTAAGACTACTTCTTTTGAGTGAACCTATTTGGGCTCATTGTGACACATTAATAGGAACAACCAATACATATTTAGAAGCAAATGGAAAAGGCAGAAATAGATGAACCCTAACTAACATAGTCAGTGAAGCCCCAAAAATTGTCTGGCAGGCATTGTTTCTTTTTAAACAGAATATTGCTGATTTTTAAACTTCATTATCCCATAGTGCAATTAAATTCCTGTCCTCTTAACATTGGTCATACATAGAACACAAGAATCTAGTCAAGCATTCATAAGCTAGAAGAAATGCTAAATAAAATAAATTCTATGCTTAAAACTGTTTAACCAAATTAAGCTAGTATTGCACATAGTGTGCGTATGGCAGCAGTAAGAAAAAGCAAATACGTTTTGGTAAGATTCTTACCTGTTATTTAGTGTTGTTGGCAGAGGATGTGTTACATTAGGTGGGACAGCCGCATGAGTGAGAGAAGGATTCTGGGATATTGTGGCAGGGGTCTGAATCACCCCATTTAAAGCCCCTACAATTCCATTGATTGCCAGCTGATTACCTGGCAATGCTCCAATTATTCCACCCACACCAGGCACTGCAGGAATGGTGGATGTTACAGTCTGCATACCACTAGCTAGTGCCCCCACTGTCACACCATTGACCTGTTGAACTCCTGAGCCTGGCTGAGCGGGACTCTGCCCAGCAGGTGGTGGAGTGGAAAGAACTGATGAACTGCTGGTACTTTGTCCACTGGAGGTTATCTCCTAATGTAAAAAACAAACCAACAAAACCCTCAGCTGTATAGAATTTCAAACAGAACAGAACAGCACAAGGATTCTGAGATGAAGTTAATGTGTAACAAGGTTAGAAAAACAAAAATAAAAAACAAAAAACAAAATTACCTGGTTTAATACAGGGAGAGAATTGTCAGGTAAAAAACTGTTTCCCAGATGAGGGCTTTTACTGCTGTTCAAGGAATCAGTGCTATGTGCTAAAGTGATTAATTAAAAAATAAAGTAAAGTTTAATTTTTGCATTTAACATGTTTAAAATATTAAATTATTCAGAATAATTTATTTCAGCAGAATGTTGATGTTAAACACAGAATACACAAAACTTGAACATAAACTTCATTTCTTATAATCACAACCCAAAGGTAAAATATTAGCTTAACTAACTAGTGAAAGGTGATGGATGGGTTCAAGACTGAATAGTAAAAAAGAAAATGCCTGGACATAAGCAACAATTTGTATAATTCTCATGCTTCTTTAAAAACATATTAAAACAATGGGAAATTTTTCTCTTGTGAAACCTTTTCAAATCTTTTACTTTTTATTGTTTTTTGTAAAAGACAAGTCTGCACAAAGTAGCTTATTCAGGGAAAGCTTATATCTAAAAAATTCCCAAATCCAATATAAACTTGCCATTCTTTTCTCTAACAAAAATATTGTCGGTGATTAATTATACGCACCAGACAGATCATTAAAAAAAACAACACACTAATTATACTGGATCTGTTCTCTTTGTACACACACATATCTCCCATTCATGTCAAATAGGTGTAAAATAGGCCTTTTACATAAAGAGTCTTCAGGTTACTTTGATAAAGAGTACTATGCAAAATGTGGGAAACATTTTTCTCTCTACTTACCAGCTTGTGCTGGAAATGCATGTACTTGATGAGATGGGCTAGGGTTTGAAGTTATTGTTGGAAAGGGAACTGAAAGCTGTGCATTTAATAGCTGGAGGCGCTCCTTTTTAGCAGTCAGGTTCTTAATCTGTTCCTCTAACCGTCGATTTTCAACTTGAAGTTGGTGTAATGACTTCAGCATTCCCAGAACTAGAAAACAATTGACTAATAAATCTGGTCTCTTTTAAAGTCACACTCAAAGTTTTGTCTTTATGAAAAATATCTCAGGATTGCACAATATGTCGTGCCAGAATTTTAAATACTGTATAAATCCTTAGCATCCCTAGTTACATACTGCAAATTAATATTGCCAATTAAGATAGCACTTAAAGTGAAAATCTACCCCAAATAATTAATGGATAATGTATTAAAATAAATAAAAATGCTAAAATTTCTCCTTTGAAGTCAGATGTATGCAATTGTGGATCCACATGGATGGACCCTTACTTCCATGCAGAGACAGTTGCACCATCAGGGTCTATGTTGATTTTGAGCAAGTTTCAGTACAATGTGCTTTTTCTGTAAACATAGCCATAACAAAACAATAAAGAAATAAAAATAAGATTCATTTAATGACATGCAGGTAACAGAGCAATTGTGGAATGCCTATTCTATTAGGCTTATGAAGTTTAAAATACAACTAAAAACTCTAAGAGCAGATCAAAGATCTGAAATATATGCATTGTTTTTATGTAGTCAACTATTATTGTTTTTTAAAAAACCCAAAGGAAAAGTATGTGCAAAAGGAACTGTTGAATTCTTTGTCAAATAAATTGCAAATTTATGTAATCAATAAAAACCCTTTATTCGGGTTTATGGGGTTTTTTTGGTTTTTGTTTTCATTATTCTTTTGAGTCACCACAAACCTTGCTGGATGCCAAATCTTCCAGCTGCTTTCAGTGTTGATCTACAGATCACCCAGCAGGGTGCACTACATGAGCACTGCAGTTACCACCCTTTCTTTGCAGATAAAGCGCATCATCCTCTGAACAGGCACAGCTTCTACCATTTCCTCAAATTCTGATTTTGTTCCAGAACATGGATGACCCAACTAGGGCTACAGAGTAGCTGTCATGTCACAGGGATAGCCAGCCACTTTTTAAATACCAAATTGTATTTGTTTAACATGACCTCTGGGCCTACGACAGACACAAGTCTACTGGTATGGACACATCTGGTCATTTCCCAAGGATTTAGCTTTTTATCCCTCCTCTTCAAGAACATACAAAGGAACCCTCAGAGCGCCCAAATGAGATGCAATAAGACTTAGCTAAACCTGTCCTCCAGCTATCATGTTTAAAGGATTATCCCTGCATGAATTTCCTCACAATTAGCATTTTTGTCAGGGTACCATTCATAAAAGTACCAACTAGATGGCACTTTACTCACCAAGAACCAGAATAGCATGTTCAATAACATATACACACAAAAAGTGACAAAATAATGATTTTTATACCTTGTCTAAAACTATTCAGTCAATTTTTATTCATATTGATTTCTCATTGATTATGAATAAATATAAAGCAGTGTTATTTCCTCAGTTAAGCTGTATCTATATTCACTCTTCAGTTATTTCATTTTGGTAAACACAACTCTTGAAATATAAATATCTCAGTACAAGAATGGCATGAAAAAAGGAGAACATAAACAAAATACAAAAGCACTGTAGGACACTTACATAACACTTGAGAAACTCCATTGTTTTTCACACAACTGAAACCAGTAGTTTATACTAAAAATACCAGAAACAAAGCTCTAAAGAAACATTTCAGAATATCAGCATCACATAGAATAAAGCAGAATTGAGGAACCAAGCCTTAATAATAATCAGTATAAAACAGAAGTTACAAACTATGCAGCATAACATGGTGAAGAATTTGTTTAAAAAGACTTAGGCACTCACTGGTGATAATTATTTATAACACTGCCCAACAAACAAAAAAGCCCAGTAATAACAGAAAACATGAATACTTACTGTCACTAGGGGTGCCCTGTTCTAGCAAAAATTGCTGTCCTTCACTCCACTGCCTCTCCAAAAGCTGTTCAATGCTGGCAGCTACCGGGGGCAAATTTTCCACACTGCTGTTCACTGACTGATCATAGCGAATCTGTAAGCTGCTTACAGGAGATCTGCTGAAAACATTGTAATTTACACATTTAAAGGAAGGAGGAAAATGTATTTAGCAAAGGGCCCATAAAGTTTCTTACCTTGCGCTAGCCCCTAGCACCTACATAATCCAGAGCTTCCAACATTAAGCTTCTCAAAGCCACTAGGAACTCTGAGCTCTCATCACCAAGGTTTTAACATAAAATAGCAGTTTGGGAATTTGTGTACAGAAAACAAATGCACAGTTTAGCTGCACTAGAAGTTTATGCCTAACGGACAGATATTACTTAACTCAAAAAGAGCACATATTGCTAGAACAGGAAATAGGTGCTCAGTATAGTAATAAATTATATATAAATCAAATATCTAAACACATCTAAACAGTTGTGAAATACCAAATATGAAGCCTGATTAAAATCACTACAATTATGACATTCTCCCATAATACATAGGTCACATGTAATTTTGATATGTGACTTGTACCAAAAACCCATGTAAAGAGAAATTTTTGAATAGCGAGTGATTGAGTAGAAAAAACGGTTACTAATATTTCCATAATTGTTGTTCTTCAAGAAATGTTGCACATGTCCATTCCAATGTAGGTGTGTGCATGCCCTGAGCACAGATGCCAGAATTTTTTCTCCGCAGTGGTATCTGTCAGGTCAGCTCCAGAGTCTCCTCGTACCACATGCTCACAGTGCCAGTATAAATGGCCCCATCAACCACGCTCCCCCTTCAGTTTCTTCTTACCAACTGCCTCTGATAGGTGGGGACAGAGCGTGGGTTTTGAAATGGATGTGTGCAATACATCTCGAAGTACAACAATTACAGAAAAATTAGTAACCATTTTTTCTTCTTCGGGTGCTTGCACATGTTCATTCCAAGGTAGGTGACTCACAAGCAGTTGTACAGGAGATGGGTTCAGAGTTCAAGCGCAGACTGACTGCAAGACAGCTCGGCCAAAGCTGGCATGGTCTCTAACCTGCTGGGTAATGACATAGTGCATTGCAAATGGTGGACTGATGACCAGGTTGCTGCCTTGCAGATGTCCTCAATCAGGACTTACGCTAGGAAAGCAGCAGAGGAACCTTGAGACCTTGTGGAGTGAGCCATCAGATTAACTGGGGGCAGGATGCCCATGAGTTCATAAAATACCTGGATGCAAGAAGTAATCCAAGATAAGATTCTCTGTGCAGACATGGGGAGACCCTTCATTCTTTCCACTATCACTATGAACAGTTGAGCAGATCTGTGGATGGTCTGATCCTTTGTATGTAGAAAGCCAGAGCCGGCCTAACTTCCAAGAAGTGAAGACGCTGTTCCTCTCTATTCACATGCGCTTTAGGGTAGAATAACAGCAGGAAGATTGCTTGATTGCTTAGGAACTGTGAGGCCACCTTTGAGAGGAATGATGGATGTGGTTGTAACTGGACTTTGTCCTTGAAGCAGACCATACATGGGGGCTCTGATGTGAAGGCCCAGATCTCTGGGAATCTTCTGGCTAAAGTGATGGCCACTAGGAAAGCTACTTTACAGTAAAGGTGTAACATCAAGCACGTTGCTAGCAGCTCAAATGGGGGCTTTGTAACCTTTGACGGGAGAAGGCTCAGGTCCCAGGGAGGGATGGGAGCTCTAACCTGTTAGGTGAAACAGAATCTCTTCAATGGCTTCCATCCGAAGGATGGATTGAACTTCTTGTTCCAACATTCGCTTGTGAGAAGGGTCCCTGAAGAGGGATGGGGAGGGTGGGATGGGAAGGTGGGGTAGACAGCAATTGGATGGTGCAATCCAGTTCTATTGTGCTGAGAACATAGCGATCAGAAGCAATATGAGTTCAAGCAACCAGAAAGTGGAAGAGGCAGTTGGAGAACAAGGGGTAACTGGATCCGATGTAGAGGGATGGCAATGCCAACCTTGAGTGTCTCGTCAAAACAAGTGCTTCAAAGACTCAGTGTCTGAGGCCAGACTGCACAGGACCAGTCAAGGAAGATGAGAGAGAGGGTCTGTGCCTGAATCCTCTACTGATCTTGTCTGGGTGGCTGTGAAAAGTAACAGCCAGTCTTCTGGGGCCCGTAGTACTTCCTCAACCCTGCTGGTATGCACCAGGGACTGGCTCTTCTCTTGATGCTTAATGATGCTTCTTCCTAGGCACTGAGGAAGACCATCGGTGCCACAAATCCTGAGCGGAATGAGAGGAGTGCGCCTCACGGAGGCTGAGGTGCTTGGTGCCAAATCCAAGTGCGGCTCCAAGACAGGTCTTAAGGTTGCCTCCACGAAAAGGACCTTTAGTCTCGCCACTCAGTCCTTTTTGTTTCAGGATCTGAGGTCCCTGCAAATTTGGAAGCAGTAGTTCTTACGAGATTCCCCATGGCATTTAAGACAGCTTGAGTGCAGGTCACTCAAAGGCACAGACTTACCCACCCACTGAGGCATGCCCCAGCACCAGGGAAGCAGATGACCCCACTAGCTAAGCATGGAGGCATCCGGAACTAAATACTAAAAACTACTAAAATTACTAAACTAATTCCTATCAATAACAACTATTTACACTAAGAACTGCATAAAAATCACTAGGAGAAGGATTGCCTGAGCAAAGTGGTCCCGATGGATATCACTGATGGGAAAAAATTCTGGCAACTGTTCAGGGTGTGCACACCCTACACTGGAATGGACATGTGCAAGCACTTGAAGTAGTTAGTAATATTATTTCATAAAAAAACCTTAAAAACATGAGAGTTGCATTCAAAAGTCAAAAAATTTCAGAGAGGTAGCCGTGTTAGTCTGTATCCACAAAAAGGTACCACTGGACTCCTCGGAGTCTTTAAGGTGCCAAGTTAAAGTTGCCTATACAACCTTAACTCTGCCACCTTTGTGCATATGCATTCGTATACTACCTTAATGCATAATCATACCCTAGTCTTTCCACTGGACCCATCTCATTCAGAATGAATTTCACCGCTCTGAAGAAAGCCAGTACAAGGTCTATGTACCCCTTAATCCAGGGGTCCCCAACGCGGTGCCCAACGGGACGTCTAAGTGCACCCGTGTACTGGCCAGTGGACAAGCATCCGCAGAAATGCTGTTGACAAACTGCATCATCCAGAGGTGTTGCTACCGAAATGCCACCGATTTTCGGCAGTATTTTGGCAGTGACACCTCAGGATGCTGCTGCTTGTCGGCGGCGATGCCTATTGACATTGCAGCTTGTCGGCGGAATTTCGGCGGATGCTCGTCTGCTGACACGGTCCTCCATGGCTCGTTGCCTTGTGCCTGCCAGGTTGGGGACCACTGCCTTAATCCCTTTTTGAGGCTTCACCTGCAGTCTACAAGGTGGACCATACTCTGTGAACAGAACAGCTGCTCAATATTTCATCTTATCCTCATTTTTCCCTATCTGGCCCTGTGCCTCATTCAGAGCCAACTGAAGTTAACAGGCATCTTTCCACTACCTCCAATGGGCTCTGGATCAGGCGCTCAGGTACTACTTATTTGTGGTTTGACAGCAACTCACAATCAAGGATCACAGTCCCACTATTAGAGACCCTGTACAAATATATAACAACAAATCTGACACTGACAAAGAACTCAGACCAAAAGACAACAAGTAGATATAGACAGACGGGGAGAGAACAAGGAAACAATGAGTCAATTATGATGATGTCTGTCATGGAGGTCGGGGAAGTCACAGATTCCGTGACTTTCTGCAATCTCCATGATTTCTGCAGCGGCTCCATAGCCTGCTTGACTGGCCGCTGCTGGAGCAGCCCTGGGGCCAGCCACACTGGCCGCTGCTCAGGCAGCTGATCCCAGGGACCACCTGAGCAGTGACCAGTGTGGCTGGTCCTGGGGACCACCTGAGCAGTGGTTCCGGCAGCAGCCTTAGCAGCAGCAGGTGGGTGGCCTCTGGCAGTGATCTGGGGCTGGTCAGAGCAGCCACTGCTTAGCAGCCCCTGGCAAGTGGTGCCGCTGGCTCTGCCCCTCCCCACCTTCACCAGAGGCCCCCCAGCAAAGATTTAGTCAGGGGTATTTATAGCAAAAAAGTCATGGACAGGTCACGGGCCGTGAATTTTTGTGTTTGCCCATGACCTGTCCATGACTTTTACTACAAATAGCCATGACTAAATCGTAGCCATAATTATAATTAATGTAATAAGCAGTGGTCACAGCACAGTAGATGCCTAACAACTATTAAGTGCTGTAGCAGGCATTACAGCATAGGTGATTTTGACTTAGAGAGAGAAAATACAGTAACTTTGCAGATTTTTACAGGTTATTCCTCCTATACATAAAAGACGATGTGAGAGAAAGTGCACAGGAACATACTGAAAAATTTGACAAATGGATAAAGATTGGCATCACTAGCAAAGCAGAGGCAGAGGTTGATGGTTCAACAACATATAAGTGATATGCAGAGCAAAGACAGACCACGAATGGATTTAAACATCACCACAAACTACTTGTCTTCATGTGGTTGAAGTGATGAATGAGGAAGAAGACTCTTGCAGAATCATTTTGAACTGATTTACTACTTCATTCAAATCTGCACTATAATTTTGAAACTTCTATTCTTTCTGTATAGGCTTTTCTAAGGCATTGAACATAACAACAGATTGTCTTATGAGGATTAATTAATCCTCACAACACCCCTGCGAGTTCAGGAAGTATATTCTGTGTATTTTACAGTTGTAGAACTAAAGTAAAGAGATTAAACAACTTGCCCAAGGTCACACAGGAAGTCTGTAGCAAAGTCAAGAGCAGAATCTAACTAGTCTGTACTCCAGTCCACTGCCTTAGCTATGAAGTGATCTCTTCCAGTGCCCCCTTGTTTTATTCACTACAAGGGAACAAATCACGAGTCCCAATTAAAAAATAGCATTTGATACTATAATAAAGGATTATATTGTAATGCATATGTGCAAGAGGGGAGAGTTACAGTTGGGCAGACAAGTCATTCTCATTTCCTGATATCTGAGTGCTTCACTTTCAACCTTAACATTCTTGTGAAGTGACTTTTTGTATAGAATTTCCTAATTAAATTAAAAAAAAAAGAAAAAGATATTCCACCATGTTCACCTATTTGCTAGACAGAATTAGAATGCTCTATATAGTGTGTTATATATGCAATGAAACAGAAGCCCTTGCCTCATTTCAGGCATACGTTTTTGTACCATGTCTCCTTCAAGATTTACTTCATACTTATTGCAGAGTCAGCATGTAACTGTGTAAATTCTCAGCCTTACTATTATATTAACATATTGATTTGCATTTATATAGGGATGTACATATATATTTAAAAACAAGTATTATACACTGTATGTATTTTGAATGTCTGTTAGTATATTAGTTAAACAACATTTGAGGCGCTTCCCATTCGAAACTGAAATCATTTATATGCACACTATACACACCAACATTTATATTATACATTAAGTATGGGTGTATATGTGTGTGAGAGATTAGATATCTAATACAATTGTTGCAGAATGGTATAAAAGTATTATTAGCATGAGCTGAAATGGCTGCACAATTCACAAGTGAGTTCTGTAGGTCATACCAAATGATTGCCAATAAGAGCTTCAAACCACTTCACTTTAGTATACTATATATTAAATAAAGAATACTTTTGAGTGTTAGGTCTATTTTTTGTACCCTACTACCTGTAAGTAGGTGGTCTAGTTACAATAAGCCCAAGTGCACAGGATTCAGAAAGAAAAAAATAAAAGTAAAACGAAAAACACCCACCCCAAAACCCTGTAAATGTGTCTTAAAATAGCTTGTCTAATACATAAAAGTCCCACAACTTTAAATTCTGATGTTCCAAGACTTTCGGGCATAACTATTGTCTGTCCTACATATGAGACAGGTGTAATGGGGGGGTGGGGGTGTCCATATTTCAAAGAATGAAGCAAACATTTCTGTCTCTTTTCTTTTTTTTAATGGCAAATGTATGAAGTTACTCAGATTTGAACATTACAAGAGAGATACAGAGATGGATTAGTGGGCAGTCAAAGGTGCAAGGTACGTGTGATGCTGTCTGGAATATGGGTGACCATTTATAATATTATTGATACCAGTATTACAAAGAATCTTACAAGATATGCCATGTAAGATATCAGTGGAAAAATATGATTGGCTAAATATGATAATCATGTTTATATGTATGTATCGTCTTTGTACGGAGAGTTATAAATGTGTGTGGTATGTTTGTATTTCAAACTTGTGCTGTGTGTCTGGGTAATCCCTCCAGACAGATTGGCATCAGCACTATCCAGCCTGCTTGATGGCTTATGAAACCCATTGAGAGAAGCCTACAATGAAACCACTGAGAGAAGCCAGGGACTTCACCTATGAGTCAGCAGGACATGTAGGGACATGCTAGTGGACAGGGGACTCCCATGTGCTCTAAGTTTGTGTTTGGGACAAAGGAAGTACAAGTCACATGGCAATGGATATAAAAAGCCAGCTGCATGTTGTCTTCAATCCTGCTTCTCACCTCTGGAGTAACTTCTCTATAAAACTGAAGCATTGAACAAACAACTGACAGACCCATCCAAGCTTTGGGCGTGTTCCAGAGGGACTCTACAAGCCAGCAAACTCACCAATGCTGCTAAGAACCTGATGTATGGACTCTCAAGTCTTATACAGTAACTCATTGCTCTGACCACTTAACAACTCACTTCTTGTTCCTTTCTTTTCTAATAAACCTTTGGTTTTCGATACTAAAGGATTGGCTGGCAGCATGGTATTTTAGGTAAGACCCAAACTAGCATTGATCTGGTAATGTGGCTGGCCCTTTTGGGATCAGAAGAACATTTTATATAGTGAGCAGAGTTTTTAAATAACTTCTCATTTTACTGGACCTATGTGCTAATTGGGAGCCAGAGAACTGGAATGAAATAGAGAGGGCTGGGAGATTTCTTTTTTCAGCTTCTTGATAACCAGCGTGGGGGTTCAGGAGCACAGTTTGTGACTGGTTGGTGAATCTAACTTCTGCGTTAACCTCCAGTTTGGGAGAATATGCTCTCCTTTTTGCAGCCTGCCCTGACCTTGGCATTTTCAGTCTGGGCTACCCTAGGCACCACAGGTCACAGTATGGTCTTTTTTTATATTGTAGATAGGGCCAGTGGCACTGCCTATCATTAATGCTGCCTGACATTTCCTTTCATGAGACCCAGTTTTCAAGTGCTTATAACTTTGCCAAACTTTGATTTCAGGGTGTCTGCCTCAGGCTGATTTTTTTTTTTTAAATAAAATTTCAGTCAAAATGATTCAGCCATTTACAAGAATGAGGCTAGAGAAAAATACATTGTTTTGCCCATGTTAAAAAATTCTAGTGACCTATTCCTTGAACAGCTCTAGTGTCCCCATGGTTTGAATCCACCAATATATAATATATGCATTAAATTATAACCTAATATAGCTTTGTTAATTACTGTAATAATAAAATACAGTGTTACAATACTATAATATAGTAACTGAAATTCTTTGGAGGCCCATTGTCAGAGTTACCAGATGGCCAGCTGAGGCAGGAGCAGAGGCAGACTGGAGAAAAGGCAGGCTAGCGTGGAAACAGGAAAGGCTAAGCAGGACCAAGAGCAAAGGCAGTCTGTTGAAATTACTGGCAATTGGAGTGTTCCTGGCCAGAGTAGTGTTAGTGAGCAGACTGGAAAGACTGCTTTCCTTCGGAGCTTATGTATGTGCCTAGAGATCACCTCTCAGGTCCCTGCCTGTGGATAGGCTGAACCCGCTTGAGTGGTATGACGACTATCACAAGACCTGCAGGTGATTACCCTGATGACTTATCTCACACACTGGACTCAGAGATGATACATCAGGCTTAAGCAGACTTGGGGTCAGAGGTACCGGAGGCTCAGACATGCCCAGAGCTATCACACCTATTGAGCAATCATGATGTGAATGTCCAAGCAAGGCATAGAACAGTATCCTTAAAATACTCTACTTCAAATAGGCCACATATGCAAAATAATCACTCTTAAAAAATAACTAACTATCATCACCAAATAGCACTCTTATTTCACTTAAAGCCCTTAACCCCCCCCCAGACTGTTTGAATGTTTTTCCTTAAAATTATACACCTCTACCTCAATATAACGCTGTCCTTGAGAGCCAAAAAATCTTACCGCGTTATAGGTGAAACCATGTTATATTGAACTTGCTTTGATCCACTGGAGTGCACAGCCCTGCTCCACCCCCCTGGAGCACTGCTCTACTGCGTTATATCCAAATTCGTGTTATATCAGGTGGCGTTATATCGAGGTAGCGGTGTAATTTAAAAATCAATGGCAACAATTATAAGTATGCTAGAATGAAATAATTCTGTAAAAAAGATTCTATTGTCAAATTTCCATAGTGGAGATCAAGTGCACTGTCTCTAGAACAAGAACACACAATATTTGGATATAGTAATGTTATCTATGTTTTACCTCTAGTATTGTAATCTGATGATATATGGGAATTTTTGGACATTTAAAAAAAGAATTATAGTAACAAAAATAGGTATAGAGTGGAGCTAATAATACATGTGGATAGAAAATTATAAGCAGGTCCCTTTAAGGAGATCTCCATTATCTCAGTAACTCTAGGTAAAGAGATCATTTATCTTGCAAATCTAATCATGTAAGTTTTATTTAATATCAGAGTAAATTTGGCACCATTTTGCTAACTTCCTGGACATGTACATTGTCTGCATAATTCTTTAGAATCTTAGCAAATATATGTATTATCGATAAAAGATAAATAAGTTTAATCTTAAAATGTTTCCATTGCCTGTACTCTCCAATGTAAATAATGCTTACCGAGGTGAGAGACTTCCTCTGGGTGAACCTCCCCTGCCAACAAGGCTGCGAGTATTATCTCCAAGATCTTGATCTGTAATGTAAATATTTCACAGCTGATAAAGTTACTCTTATTAGATAAGAGTTTTAAAGCTGCTGTATTTTTAAAATATATTAAACCTTAACCACTACCTGCAGTTACTACTAATGTGTAGATAGTTGAAGATTGCTGAACTGTAACATGTAAGGCGTTGTCCTTACACATTTCTGTGAGTGCACCAGGCCATGGATTATGTTCAGTTCTTTCATTCCTTTCTGTTTTACAGCACAGAAGCGTGGTTTGCATTTGCAGTACCCTCCCCTCAGCCACTTTTAATTTCTACGGTGAAAGTAATGAATCACAGCTGTGGACAGCTAATCTGTATGCTTATCACAGCAAATCCTGATGCTTGCTTGCCCTTTTTTTTTTTTTTAAACACTTTTCATCTCAAGACAACTCATAAAATATAAAATGCATAAAACCTACCACCGTCTAACAATTATATATTGGTTTAAAGATTTACTGAACATTTTATTGCAGTGCTTACTTTATAAAATTGCTACTGTTTATAAGCAAGAGCATAGGAAAGACTTTTGCTACAATGTATTAAAACAAACAAACAAAAACCCTCATTAAATAAATATAAAGAAATGTTTTGCTTGGAAGGACTCAAAAAGGTTATTTTCCCTATGGCCTCTCAGTAAAATAACCCTATCTGCCCCCTTCAAGGCTTCCCTCCCCCTTTTCTGAGTCAAATGACCTCTGACCTCTTAGAGGGCAAAGACATGACTGACCCATTCTTGGTAAACTGCTAAACTCATTCCCTTCCCCCAAACAGGCATGACTACTATGACATGTCAACAAATCCTTAAGGATGGAATGAAACAAAGCAAATCCAGTAGCTCATTAAAACTGGTCTCTTCTGCGATGTTACAAAATGTCAATTGATAAATATTCACAGGATTATTAAACAGTGTAGAAGTTCTCTAACAGGATCTTTCTGCCACACAAAGTTGTGTGCAATGCAATTTCATGAATTATGCAAATAAAGGTTTAAACTATTCAAGACAAAACCCAGTGCTTTTACTTTCTTTGCAAAGAACTAAGAGAACTGAACACATCAATCACAAAAGTCACAGGAGACATTGTTGCATGCCTGCCTGCTGATGGCTCTGCTTAAACATTTACATTTCAGACAGTAAAAAATGCATAGCTATTTTGCAGTACAACAAAGAATTTACCTCCAACATGGAAGAACCATATACAGTCATTTAGGAACCAAATCCCCAACCAAGAGTTCACAAATAAAATTAGCAGTCATATTTTAAATGGTTAAAATCAGGAAAGCAGATGCTTTGAACAGTTCTAGCAAGCTTACCTGCTTGACTGTTTTCAGACTGAGCTATAAGTGCTGCCATTGCTGAATTAGGATTCAGCCTATTGCCATACATGTGGGATGGAGGCAAACTGAGGGAAGATCCAGGTAGGGTGTTTGCCTGTAAGACAACAATTAAAACTACAATCTTTAAAAAGTCTGAGAGAAAAATTCTTAATTTATTTGAAGGACACTTCCTCATGAAATAAAATTAATTATTAGTATGTAAAATACTTAGTTAATTAATATTTAAAAAGTAATTAATGATTTTCAAACAAGATTTGGGAATAAGGAAATATAATTCCAATACTTTCTGAATGTATTAAAGTGTAAATTGCTATTTTCTCTGATACATACATTAAACAAAAAGCTTTTATAAAAATTAAAAAATGTTAGTGTATGAATTGTTAGAAATTTTTGAATTGTAACTTTTAAGTGATTGGCATACAACAAGCAGGATATGTAGACTTGCTTACAATTCCTAGGTATGCAGCCAGTGCCAGGACTTAATGGCATGGTGACCATGCGGTTATCCTACTAATTATTTAATCTTATTAAACCATTTACAAAATAAGGGCAGGTAGACAACAGATGTCTCACAAATGCTTGGGTTCCTTACATCACAAGACGGCTGTGGAGGTCAAAAGGTCCACCTTCCAGCTCTATAGTTTAACTACACAGAGCCATATTTCCTTTGCTCTACTCTGTCATTAGTAAAACCTGCACACTATTTTGTTACTTCCTATTTTGATAGGCTTGGAAGCCTGGTGTTTTTTTGTTTTGTTTTGTTTTTATTTTAAAGAAAGCAAACAGCCATTACAAGTATGTTTTCTATACAATACGGGGCTCAACGAATCACGGTTTTGCCCTGACCCCATATAAGGAATTGTATTTTTGGCAGCTGGCCAGCTCCACTTACTGAAGAGCTCGTCAAAAGTTTGTATTCATTCATGTTGCTAACCACAATTCTGAAGGTCTTTCCTGGGACTTGTGCCAAACAAGCGAAAATGAACCCTTAAACAGATGAAGCTAAGGAGGCTGGCCAAAAACTTGCATAATCCAATGCAATAAAAATACCTTCCTCCCTTGGCTGTTTATACTTTCTCCCTTTCGAAGAACAGATCTGCCTTAATACTGAATTTTGGAAGCATACGATCACAAACAAAAAACAATACTACCGGTGCTAATAGAAGATATTTACATTAGCCTGAAAGAACACACTTTTTTCAGAATAAAAAATATATTTTAGGTCTATGCTCTTGTGTTTACAGAAAAACAGTTGCACAACCTGTGAGATTACATTAACAATAATCTTAGCTTGAACCTGAATAAGAACATGCAAAGAAGCTTTTTTTGTGATGTAAAAAAGAAGGTGAACAGCAGGGAACTCAAGTTGCAGGACATTTTGACATATATAACTGCACACAAGAGACAAGAGACACATACTGGTTATTACAAGAAAAATATTACACAGTGTAAACTATGTCTCTGGAAAGAATCATATACTGCCATTAAGGTTTGGCTTTTAGCCAACGTATTAAACTTGATGAATGGACTTTTACAAATTCACACAACTGTTTCCAATGATGCTGTATTTACTATATACTGGTGAGAAATCATGCCCAGTACTTGTATTCAAGTTTTTCTATTGTTGAGTATACTGTTAGAACAAACAAACATAAAATGTAGGAACAAGAAATTCTGTAAGACAATTGTCACTTTAATAGATTTTTTTTTTATAAGAACATAAATCACAAATGCTCACAGGTTCATCAAGTATGGAGAATCTGGCCCTTATTTAATGGTTTGTAGAATATTTCCATTAGAATAAATCTGAAAAAGTTATAAGCAGTTTAAAATACTGTGAGTTTTTTCACTTACCTGTTTATGTGAATATGCCCCTGAAATGCAGTACATTAATTTCCACTAAGTTCAGTGACACTTACTGATGGAGACAGGCAGCACTGAACCATTCCAGCTGTTTTCCTTAATAAACACCTATAGTATGACTCCAAATTGACTAGCATTATTTGTTAGTAACCTTTGATTTTTCCTCTCATGCAAATAATAGGAATTACAAATTTCTAGTAAACACTTTATCTGAAGAAAACGTTAACAAACAGAAAATAAACCAAAGGCATTATCTGCGCCTAAACTTAAAAAAGACAAGACCAACCAGGTAAAACACTGTATATTCCAAATGTAAGTTTAATTGAGGCAGTTATAAATTATATTAGTGTATTTCTACCCTTTAATCGATGTGAATTATGTTTTATTAGTTTTTAATTTTTGAAAGTTCAAAGTGCTAGCATTTCAGGAGAGTGAGATTTTTAAAAAAATCAAGTAAAAAAGGTATACCACTCACTTCTGCTGCAGAGATTGGATTTCCGCCCCCATTATTCTTATTCTATTTAATTCACAGCAAGGTTAATAAAACTAAAGTAAAGCAGTATGTATATGATTATAAATAAATGTATAATAGTGGCAGAATTGCCATAATCGGCAAAAACAGAACATGTTTAGTAGACTGAAATTAACAAAAAAATTCATAAGCAGAGCTAGATGAAATTAGTTAGAATGATCAACATATCTTGAAAGGAATAGCAAGTCTCTGCTGAGAAGCTATCAAAGCACAAAACAACACACATCAAAGAAATTAAATGTTTGCTGTGTGGGTTGACATACCAGATCAAAAGGGGGACATGATTTGAACAATATTTAAGAGTCTGAGGTTTTTCACAAGTGGTGCTTCACTACCTACATATAAATCGTTGCTTACACTTTAACTAAAAGAATATTTTAAGACTTCCTATGATGTAAGCTAGAACTACAGAATTCCTAGTGACATCACACATCTTGTGCAACTCCTTTAATAGAACTGCTCAAATAGCTGGCAGTAAAAGTTAGAACTATATTCTTTTTATGAGGAGGGAAAACGTCAGGAATATGGATCTGAAAACTATTACTATGTACGTGATGACTTCATCTGACAGGAAAGTAAGGAAGGTATTAGAGTACTGCATTATTTAAAGGTGAAATAGGAACTTCACATTTCACTCAGTTGAAACAGACTGTAGCAAGCATTTATTAAAAATGCGCAATCATCCTGTCAATACACATTAAGGTTACTGAATTGAAACAAGCTCTAAAATGCATCACTTTTAAAGGTGTAGCATTCTTTATTTCAGCTGATTCTCTTTAACAGCCAACTTGCAACACATGGCTGAAATGTACTTTTACAAAATTTAAATAATATTTATATTTAACTAAATATTTATTTTTAAATGCCCAGAAAACAAATCTTACTCAAAATGATTTCAGCGGATAGATTTAAGCCTAATTAGAGATATATTGCATTTTGATTTTATTTATGGAAAATTCAATAAAGGAGCAAAGCAACACAAGATGAAGATAGTTAATTCACTATAATTCAAGGAATGGTTGAGTCTAAGAAAAAATGACAATTCTAATTGGTCTCTGATGTATTTCTCCTATAGTAAAAAGGAAAGTCATATATATTTTTAATTAAATTTGAAAATAATTTGTACAAATCAACTAAATTGAGTAAGTTACACAAATACCCTGTGAAATATTTTAAGATATCAGCAACACTCATGTTTCTTTGGAGTAAAGTACAAAAGTATTACTTTACATAAAAATAAACAGAATTTATGAACAATAAAGTTTCTAAAACTAGCAAAAAGTATTAGATTATAGGACTGGAAATTAATTTAATTTTCCAGGAAAAAACAGTTTCTTGCCTAAAAAAAGTTCCATGGAGCCAATGAAAGAAAATCAAAGGGAATACAAGGAGCCCAATAGTTAGCTATCTAAATTTTTTATCAGAAAGGTCTTGATAATCTGAGAACCCATGAGTGTGCACATTCCCCTGTTTCTTTCAAGTTTTATGCCATGAAATATTTTTTGATAACAGGCCCCATTTCTGTCTGAGCTCCACACCAGTAAGGTTTTAATACTCAGCGTGTGATGAGAGATGAAACCAAGTGTGAACAACTTTCAGGTCCCATGAGTAGGCTGACTATTGAAGCTGTCAGGTTCAATTGCATCATTCGACATTATTCAATGCCCCAAACTGCTCCCTAATTGTTAGGGGCTTAACATATTCAAAAACCATTGTTTAGGCTAATGCTGAAATGCCTACAGTTGAGTTTCCATAAAGAAGGGGGAGGGATTTAATTGTAGTTAAATCATTACTGAACTCTCCTTCATTCATGATAGGACAACAAGAATGGGCTGAACAACCAATTCCAAGACTGCTTCTTAATCGCTTTATATCTAATCAATACACTTCTTCCCTTTTGATTAAAAATATAATCATTGCTAATAGTTTCGTACCACAATATTTTGGTGATTCTTTAAAGTAAATGGAAGATAATTTCACTGACTATTTTAGCCCAGAGATATATGTCATTAAATGAGGGATGGAATTTTTCTTTAAAATTTAAAATAAAAAATATTTATTCTTACTTCTTACTTAAGTTGTCTGTGGGCCTCAAATATGAACAGCAAAATAATATATTTAAGGCCATAATAGTATGGTCTAATTTTGTTTTTTTTTCACATTTTTAATGTAAGTCTTGTGTAATGTAAGACTCATAACCATGTCATGATGTCCTGTTTTATATGAATTATAGCAACCATGCTGACCAGTTAACACTAATCATGTTTCAGCAAACTTTCTAAAGTAAAAAACACTACACAAAACCAAGTTGTAGGATTTTTAAAATACACAGTAATTAAAAATAAAGTGCGTATTAGTTTTATCTTTGATTTGGAAGATATTGCAAAATTTCTGGTACAAAAAGAATGTTTCCATTTCAAGCACTGTAATCTAGATGTAAGAGTGGAAAAGAAAGGAATAATACAAGCAGCAGTTTATCAAGCATCACCCAAAACTGGTATCTTGAAATGTGTAGATGTACGCTGATACCAGCTGAAATTTGCTTTCGGGGCTACCTGCTCTTTTCCCTTTTTTAAAAGGTATGATAAAACAATGTATGTGACTATTATCCCTCTTGTTTTACAAATTTCAACAATAAATTCGGCACCAGATTACGATCGGCTCTCTGACAGTGTACGGGGACCAGCTATAATTTCACTAGGCAATGAACCCTCTGTTCCATGTTATTAGTGGCCCTACCCTCTTCCAGTTCTGCTAGCTCCACACCATACCATTTAAAGGGTGGTTAAATTGCTGCTGTAGCAGCATACACTCCCAGGGAAATCCAGAATAAATTTTGTCTGAGTCAGACAGAATTACTTATGAGGTACTTGCTGCAATACATCACTTCTGGAACTCCTCACCACAAGTGAGGGATATGTTTTAAAAGCACAATCTAGAACTAAACTTTCTGTGGAAAAATGCTCAGTCAAACTTTCTAGTGTTTTTCTGATAGCCAGAAACACAGCTGGGATTTGAAAACCAAAATTAAAAAAAGATTCAATGCAGTTAAATGCTTCAACATTTATTTCCTAGTGTCACCATATCAACATTCCAAATGCATGCAGTAATGTAGAACATATACTAGAAAGTGTCTAGTGAACTGCTTTTGAACTGAAACTTGTGATTCTGCTGAAAACCCAAAGCTAACACTTTCATTTGTTGTCTTTTGATTTTCATAGTTTTCACAATAAACCTTAAAACAATGCATCTTATTGCTTCTTCAGCACAAGAGCCTACACCACTACTGGTGACTGATGATGGGGACAGCATGAACTTCTTACAGTAAATCCCACTTTATCCAATCACTTCCATGTCAGCAGAAGGGAACAAATCAAACATCAACTGTAGCCTTTAGTTTAGACCTGCACAACATACAGCCCGTGGGCCGCATGGGCTCACTGTGCGGCCCACGGGTGGTGAGTAGGCAAGCAGTAGGGTGGGGGGCTGAGGAGGTGAGTGGGCGGCAGAGGGTGAGTAGGCAAGCCAGAGGGGATGGGGGGATGATGAGCCGGGCGCGCAGTGGCAGGGGGCAGGTGAGCCAGGGGAGGGGGACTGAGGAGGCGAGTGGGCAGTGGGGGATGAGTAGGCAAGCCTGGGGGGAGGGGATAATGAGCTGAGCGGGTGGGCAGTGACAGGGGGGCTTTATACTTTGGGGGGGGGGGCGAGCAGCGAGTCAGTAGCTGACCTGTTCTACTGATCTTGTCTCTCATAAAAATTGGTGCTTTTTGCTGTTTTTCTCTGGGCTGGAAGTTGCCCCAATGCTGCAAAGAGGGTGTTCCCAAAGGAAGGCGCTTGCTTCTAACCCCCAAGGCAGTCAGTATGTCTGCTCTTCTCTAGTCAGCCCACTTGACAAGTCTGATTGTCCTTGGTCTGGCTTCCATCCCCTCTCCAAGGCTTGAGGCTGTCTGGAGGTGCATGCCTTCCACTCCTTCCTCATTCACACCTCATTCATTCAACAGGGCAATTGATTATAAAGTGGGGGGAAGATCTTATTCTACTTCTCGCAAGAGACATTTTTCTTTTACCTTAATTATACTACCTTAGGGGCCCGCTATAACATATTACCAAGNGGGGCCCTGAGGCCGGGGGCCCGGTGCAGTGAGGCCGGGGGACGCGGGGGCCCTGAGGACGGGGGGCCCACTGGGGGCCGGATGGAGGCAGGGGGCCCTGAGGACGGGGGCCCAGTGGGGGCCGGATGGAGGCGGGGGCCCTGAGGCCGGGGGCCCGGTGCAGTGAGGCCGGGGGACGCGGGGGCCCTGAGGCCGGGGGACGCGCTCCCCGGGACAGTCGGAGCCCTTGGCAGCCTCCTGGCAGGCAGAGCTCGGTCCAGCCGCGCCCGCTCCTTCCCCAGCCCCTGAAGCTGAGCCGTAAATCCCCAGACGTCTGGCTCTGCTGAGCCCCGGCAGCGGAATTAGGGCAGCGCCTGAGCGTGCTCGCAGCTCCCGGGATGGGGACGGGCACGGCCAGGGCAGTCCCGAGCCCCGTCCTCCCGGTGCCTGGCGCTGCCTGCGGCCGGTGCGAGACAGAGCAGGGGGCTACGCCGAGGGGCTGGGGCTGACACCTTGCCCCCTCCCCCACCCCCTGCTGTGCCCCGGTGCTGGAGACTCCCCAGGTTATGCACAGGTGGGCCTTGCTCCCGAGGGTCTGGAGTGTGTCCCTGGGCACAGCCTCAAGGGGCTGGGCGGAGTCAGGGAGGGGGGCAGTGTTGAGAAGGACTTGGCCTGGGGGTGAGGGGGGGCAGAGTCATGGCAGGCCAGGCAAAGGCCTTTGCTCCCCCCATCACAGGCTGCTGTGCGGGAGGCTTTCAGGGTCATGGCGTTTCCCTGCCAGGTCAGCTGGTCTGTGACCCAGTGTTGGTGCGGGGGGGTGCCCAGGGAAGGATGTGTGCGGGGGGAGGGGTGCACAGGGCAGGGGAGTGTGGGGAGAGGGGTACGTGGGGGTGCACAGGGGTAGGTGTGGGGGGAGGGGGGTGGTTTTTTGGGGGGAAGGGGTTGGCCCTCACCGCTTTACGAGTTGTGCAGACCTCCTTTAGTTATTCCTGCTCTGAAAGAAATATTCTGGCCCTTACTCAAGTGCTTCAAAGCCCAGAAAGTTTTCCATCAATGGCAAAACTACCATTTTATTAACTGGGCTGACCTATCCATAGGAAAATTTCAACAAGCAAACTTTTTCACTATTTAATTATTTGAAATAAAACAATTTGACTAGAGAATTCTATTAGAACATGCTAGACAAATGAAAATAGAATCACAGAAGTAGTCTCATACTAACTTTAGAAGTGAAAAAGACAACTTCTCAACCAAGGATATTTCCATTGATGTGCAAATTAAAATACAGATCAGGTTTTAAGTATATGCAAACTGTGAATATTCCTTCGATATTATGATTTTAAATAATTAAACTACTATATTGATTTTTAGAACACAGAGAAGGCAAGTAATTTAAGTAACTGTAACCATGACGAAGATTCTATCTATAAAAACAGATAACCAAATGCTGGTTTTAAGAGAAATCAATTGTTTTGATTAAATTTAGGCATAAATCTTTCAATTAAGTGAAAAAAAATACCCTACCCTTCAAACAAAAGCACTCAAATACTCTCTATGAGAGGCAAGAATGGATACAACTGGGAAACACAGTGGGATTTGAAAGCAAAATGAAAAATTAATGGCACACCTACAGAAACTAATTTATACCTCTGCCCACTGTACAACAAGGGCACATCAAATCATTAAAAACCACAAGAGTAGAAGTTCTATCTTCCAGTAATGTGAAACATCTATAATCTCAACTGTATTACTGGTTTACTGATCTCTTCTATGTTAACTAAACTGGATATTCTGTAAATTATTCATTAATTCAGCTCTAATTGTTTAACAAATGAGCAAATTACCTATAACAATATTTAATGTCGAAATATCACATTAGGGTACAAAGTCTTTTATAGTACAACTTACACAATTTTTTAAAACGAGGGCCTACAGGTATAAGATTCTGGGGATTCTCCATTTTCTTCACAACCTAAATAAAGTTGAGCTTTCATTCAGAGTAAGATTCTGGATTCCCTTTTACGTCAATTTGTTTCTTATTCCTTCCACTTTGCTACCTCATGGCAGTTAACCAAGTTGATTGTGGTAATATCAAACTTAAAAGAAAATCAGTCTTCCTTAAAACCAAGAACCTACATATTGATAAATCCCAAATTAATTCTTTATCCTGCCTGGCACCAGACAACAGGATTTGATTTAGCAATAAAATCATTATCAAAATTATATTTTGCAGTAGTCTTATTTCCTTAATGTGGATATTCCAAAATAAACCAACTTGATCCAAGATACACTAACTACAATACTATACTACAAACAACCTGTAATTTTTTTTAAAAACTTATTCATAATTATTCCATAATAATATCAAAATATTATCAAAAATGAGTGAGCTGGTTTGTCAATAAACATTGGTATTTTAAATTCCTAAATAAAGCCCAGTACTCTTTGTTGTTATTCAAATGACGAAACAAACATCCACAATACCCAAGTCCAAAGAATTACTGCTCTCTGAAGGATGCTTTCAAAATACATTACATTTTATATGTGGCCTGTAAGCACTTTGCATCAGAAATGAACTTTGAAGCTTGAAACAAAGGATTTACTATACAAAGTGATGTACAATATTTTGAAAGTCATACCTAAACATTCAATTTCACCCAAATATTTTTGTTTTCTTTCACTGCATATAGACTAGAAAATTTCACATTTTTCACATTCAACACCATCACTATTGTCTCAGGCAGCTAAACTGAAGTAGTGCTACATTCAGTTCAACCAAGAGGTCAATGTGCCTCAGTTGCCTGGAGACTGATGGTTGCTACAGCAGCACCAGATAAGCCAAGCTAAATAAGCTTCAGCTTGAAGGCAGAAAGCATTTACTGCCAGACTGAAACACAGATGCAGTTGTCTTAGCATGCAGCAGTGTACAAAATCATGCAAGTGCCTATCAGTCTAGTTGCATGTTCATATAAATATGTGAAGTCCATCTTATTGAAACAAGAAGAAAATATAAACGGTAAAGATTTTAATTGGACCAGATATTGGGTTACTTGCAACTATGATTCCTTTGTTCTTCTAGTTGAGTCACATGTTACAAGGAATTTTCCCTCTGGCAGTAAATTCCTCTTCCACCCTACTCTTCCCCACACCCACACCCAAAATCTTCAGTCATAATGAATGAGAAGAAAACAGTCTTTTACTAATTTTGCCTGGAAGTAATCAACAATTAATCAAAACAGGTTTGAAATAATGAACAAATAAATTCATACTGAAAATCTTATTAACACGACAGTTTCTTAATATCACTGACTCATGTTGAATCTCCTGAAGTTTAAATATACTTCGATCAGATAAAAATATGTTTTGTTGTATTTGGGAGGGAAGTCACTATCTTGCACTTTCATTTCCTCATAATGCAGAAATCCCTCTCTCATTGTAGAGAGATGATGAGCAATGCCTTCTAAATCAGTCAACATTACCTCCACTATAGAATGATACAGGGCATTTCCCTTTTACCATAAACTCTCTCATCCCCTGAAGGCCTACGAACTGAGGACAGAGTTCAGGACCTGACATCTGATTCTCTCATACGGCAGTGTTTTGGGCTGCCACTAGACATTCAGATCAGCCTGAATATTAACAATTTAATTTCCCAGATAAAGACTATGTCAAACTGGAGTTAAGGTTGCGTACAAAGCAGTAATTTAAGGGTAAAAACATGACAAGAGATTTTATAATTACACCAGAAACAAACACTACAAACACAGGAAATAAAGAGGAAAGGTTAAATTTAGAAAAGACGGTTACTCACCTTTGTAATTGTTGTTCTTCGACATGTGTTGCTCATATCCATTCCAATTAGGTATGCGCGTGCTGCGTGCATGTTCGTTAGAAGATTTTTACCCTAGCAAAATTTGGTGGGTCGGCTGAGGCGCCATTACAGCGCAAGATATATACCCCTGCCGACCCAGCGCCCCCTCAGTTCCTTCTTGCCGGCTACTCTGACAGAGGGGAAGGAGAGCAGGTTTGGAATGGATATGAGCAACACATCTCGAAGAACAACAGTTACAAAGGTGAGTAACCGTCTTTTCTTCTTCGAGTGTTTGCTCATATCGATTCCAATTAGGTGACTCCCAAGCCTTACCTAGGCAGTGGAGTCAGAGTGAGATGTTGGGGAGTGAAGGACCGCTGAACCAAATGCCGCATCCTCTCTGGACTACGTACTAAAGCATAGTGGGAAGCGAAGGTGTGCACAGATGACCAAGTCACTGCCCTGCAGATCTCCTGGATGGGTACATGGGCCAGAAAGGTGGCAGACGAAGCTTGAGCCCAAGTGGAATGGGCAATGAGGTGGCTAGCTGAAACATGAGCCAAGTCATAGCATGCACGGATGCATAACGTGACCCAAGATGAAATTTGCTGCAAGGAGACCAATAGGCCCTTCATCCAGTCTGCCACCACTACAAACAGCTAGAGTGTCTTTCTAAAAGGCTTTGTTTGCTCGATGTAAAAGGCGAGAGCCCTACGAACATCTAGAGAATGCAGCTGTTGCTCTCGACGTGACGCATGCAGCTTCGGAAAGAAGACTGGGAGGAAAATGTCTTGGAAGGCAGACAACACCTTAGGGAGGAAGGCAGGGTGTGGTCGCAGCTCTACCTTATCCTTATGGAACACCGTATACGGAGGTTCCGCTGTGAGGGCTCGAAGTTCCGACACACGCCTCGCCGATGTAATAGCGATGAGAAAAGCTGTCTTCCAGGAAAGGTACAGAAGCGAGCAGGTGGCCATTGGCTCAAAGGGGGCACCCATGAGCCTGGACAGGATGAGACTGAGGTCCCACGTAGGGGCCGGATGATGAATCTGCGGGTACAAACGCTCCAGACCCTTGAGGAACCTACTGACCATAGGATTAGAGAAGACTGAGCGTCCGTTCTCACCTGTGTGGAAGGCTGAAATTGCTGCCAGGTGCACCTTGATGGATGATACCACAAGACCGTGCTGCTTCAGGGACCAGAGATACTCCAGGATGGTAGGAACTGGTACCTGCAGGGGGACAGCATCGTTCTGGGCACACCAGCAGGAAAAGCACTTCCATTTGGCCAGGTATGTGGACCTAGTGGAGGGCTTCCTGCTACCCAAGAGTAGTTGCTGCACTAAGCTGGAGCAATGCAGCTCAGACTGAGTTAACCATGCAGCATCCATGCTGTGAGATGGAGGGACTGTAGGTCTGGATGGCATAATCTGCCGTGTTCCTGAGTAATCAGCTCTGGCCACAGCGGTAGGGGAATTGGTTTGGTCATTGACAGGTTGAAGAGTGTGGTGTACCAATGCTGTCTCGGCCACGCTGGAGTGATCAGGATTAAGCAGGCCTTGTCCCTGCGTAGTTTGAGAAGGACCTTGTGGACCAGTGGGAATGGAGGAAAGGCATAGAGCAGGTGGTCTTTCCAAGTTATCAGGAATGTATCTGACAGGGAGCCCTGGCAGCGTCCCTGGAGGAAGCAGAACACCTGGCACTTCCGATTCTCGTGCGAGGCGAAGAGGTCTATGTGGGGAAACCCCCACTTCCGGAAAACAGAATGGATAACTTCCGGGCGAATCAACCACTCGTGAGCTAGGAAGGACCTGCTGAGGTGATCTGCCAAGATGTTCTAGGCTCCTGGGAGAAATGACGCCACCAGACTGATTGAGTGGGCTATGCAAAATTCCCAGGGATGTATGGTTTCCTGACAAAGGAGGGAGGACTGCACCGCACCTTGCTTGTTGATGTAAAACATGGCCATTGTATTGTATGTGAAGACTGTGACAACAGCCCTGCAGGTGTTTGTGGAATACTTGACACGCGAGGCGTACTGCTGTCAGTTCCCTTATGCTGATCTGTAGAGTTACTTCCTGTGCTGACCGAAGACCTTGCGTGCCAAGTCCCACAAGCTGAGCGTCCCAGCCCAGAGATGACGCATCTGTGGTCAGGACGAACCAAGGCTGTGGGGCATGGAATGGCATCCCCTCGCATACCAGGGTGGTGTTCAGCCACCAACCCAGAGAGGCTAAGACCTCCATCGGCACAGTGAGAATTATGTCCAAGCTGTCTCTGACAGGATGGTACACTGACGAGAGCCAGGTCTGAAGTGAATGGAGACATAGTCTGGCATGTCTGGTCACGAAAGTGCACAAGGCCATGTGGCCAAGCAGAGTGAGGCACGTGCGTGCTGTCAAGGTCAGGAAGCTTCAGAGGCCCTGAATAACGGCCACCGTGGCCTGAAAGCGGGGCTGCGGTAAGCACGCCCTGGCGAGATTCAAGTCTAGGATCGCCCCAATGAAGTCTATTCTCTGTGTAGGTTGCAAAGTGGACTTTTCAGTGTACAGCAGCAGGCCGAGTTGGTCGGACAGTCCCATGATGAAGTGAACATGAGACCGCACCTGCGTCTCGGAGGAACCTCGAATGAGCCAGTCGTCGAGGTATGGGAAGATTTGTATCTGACGTCGGCGGAACGAGGCTGCTGCGACAGCCATAAGTTTTGTGAAGACTCTTGGCGCTGTGGACAGGCCAAAGAGAAGGACAGTAAATTGGAAATGTTGCTGGCTGACCACAAAGCGAAGGAATCGCCTGTGCGGTGGGTAAATCGCTATGTGGAAGTGCGCGTCCTTCATATCGAGGGCGGTGCACCAGTCTCCAGGATCCAGGGAAGGGATAACGGTTCCCAGGGATAACATGCAAACTTTAACTTTACCATGAATTTGTTGAGCCTGCGCACATCCAGGATGGGCTGTAGACCCCCCTTTTCCTTGGGAATTAGGAAGTAATGGGAGTAAAAACCCCTACCCCTCAAGTCCTTTGGGATCTCTTCTATCGCTCCGATGGCCAGGAGTGCCTGTACCTCCTGTAAGAGGATTTGCTCGTGAGAGGGGTCCCTCAAGAGGGACGGGGAGGGAGGGTGCAGGGGGGAAAACAAACTGTAGATGGTATCCAGTTTCCACTGTGCATAGGACCCAACGATCTGAGGTTACGCGGGACCACGCAGGGAAGAAATAGGAGAGACAGTTGCAGAAAGGCGGGAAAGGATCCGGCAAGAAGACTGGTGCTCCGTCCTCGAGCGCACCTTCAAAAGTTGTGTTTGGGCCCTGCTGGTGGCTTTGGGGGGCCCTAATTTTGGCCTCCTTGAGGACCAGACTGTCTCCTGCAGTTACCATAGCCACGCCTTCTAGTGAAGTCTTGCCGCAGCCGAGGGTTAGGGTATGTGCACTGAGGCCGGAAAGGTCTGCGCTGAGTCACCGGGGTATGCATACCCAGTGAGTGCATGATGGCCCGGTTGTCCTTCAGGATCTGAAGCCTGGGGTCCGTTTTGTTAGAGAACAGCCTTTGGTCATCGAAGGGCAACTCCTGGATAGTCTGTTGCAGCTCCTGCAGAAGGCTGTAGGCATGAGATGCGGTGCATGACCATGCCCGAGGCTAGAGTTCTGGCTGCCAAGTCCGTCGCATCTAAAGACACCTGCAGGGAGGTCCTTGCCACTTTCTTGCCTTCCTCAAGCAAAGCCACAAACTCTTGCCTCGACTCCTGGGGGACCAACTCTTTGAATTTCCCCATCAAGGTCCAGTATTATAACGGCTCAGGACAGCTTGCTGGTTAGCTACCCTAAGCTGTAGGCCACCAGCTAAATAGATCTTGCGCCTGAATAAATCCAGGGGCCTGGCCTCCTTGGACTTAGGAGTGGGCGCTTGCTAGCCATGTCACTCCCTCTTGTTCACCGACTGCACCACCAGAGATCAGGGGTGAGGGTGAACATAGAGATATTCATAGCCCTTGGATGGCACCATATATTTCCTGTCCACCCCTCTGGCCATGGGAGGAATAGATGCTGGGGACTGCCAGATCATATCGGCATTGGTCTGGATGGTCCTAATGAAAGGCAGGGCGACACGTGTGGGTGCATCTGCCGATAAAATGTCAACCACTGGATCTTCCACTTCCGCCACCTCCTCCACCTGCAGGTTCATGTTTTGTGCCACCCTGCTTAGGAGCTCTTGGTGAGCCCGAAGATCTATTGGCAGTGGCCCAGAAGATGATGTGCCTACTACTGCCTTGTCAGGCGAGGAGGAAGAGGAAACCCCGAGAACCAGTGGATCCTGGGGAAGTTCTGGTTGGGGAGGGTCCTGGTGTTCGAGGTCCACTAAGGTGGTGGCCTGGGCCTGGAATGGCGGAATAACAGCTGCATTCGAGTCTAGTTGGGGAGGGCGGCTTACAGTGGCCTCAGGCATCTGATGGTCCAAATGAGCTGACTGAGAGGCAACTGAGGGGGTACCTTGGGCTTGATGGTATGCCCAAGGCATCCAGAAGGACCATTGTGTTGGTCCCCAATCAGGGTTTTGACCTTCATATTGGCCTTGACTAGCAGCCTCTACGTCATGGCCCTGGGTGTGGAAACCACTCCCTGCCTGGGACGATGACAAATTCTGTCTTTAAGGCCAAGGAGGGGCCAAACGCCCATGCGACTCTGCACCCTCCTGCTGTGTCAGCTCACGGGTTGGGGCTGGAGACGGGTGCCAGGATCTTCGGCAGTGCCGCGACCAAGATCGGGACTGACGGTCATAACGGTACTGAGAGGCCGATCTAGATCTCAACGAGGATCTACGGCGTCAGGATTGGCTGCGAGGCGACCGGTGTTGGGACCTGGATCGGTACCGACCGTACTGAGAGGGAGACGTGCATGACGCGGAGCGGCGCCGCGAATATGACCGGCATCACGATGGAGAACGGCGCCGAGACTATGAGCGGTGCCAGGTCTGGGACCAAGATCGGTGCATAGCTGCCACGCTCAGCTAGGAAGGTCTCATCAAGGCAGGTTTGCCTATTGATTGAATAGCCTGCACCGGCGGTGCCAGGAGCTGGGGTAGTCTGGGCTCCGTCAGCGCGATCAGGTCGCAAGCGGTGGAGAAGGTCTCCAAAGTGGATGGAAGGCCGAGCTCAACCACGGTGTGCACCAGGGAGCTTGTGTGCACCAGATTCAATGGCCCTTGTGGAGCCGGAATCGACGGTGCCGAAGTTGGCGGCGCCGGAGCTGGAGTCATAGTGGGACAGTCGGGTCTGGGCTGTTGCTCCAATGGCGGCACAGGCGGTGCTGAAGCAGAAGGTGATTTATGCTGCTTCTCAGGCCCCGGAGACAGAAAACAATACCACGACTGTACTGGTGCCGGAGACGTCTGGTGCTGCGATTCTTTGCCAGTGCCGGGTCGTTCTGGTGCCGGAGGAGTGCTTCAGACCGACGGCATCTGTTCTGTGCGTGGTACCGAAGGTGCCGGACTAAGTGCCGCTTCCATTAGGAGCTGTTTCAAACGAAAGTCCCGCTCCTTCTTTGTTCGAGGCTTGAAAGCCTTGCAGATGCGACACTTGTCTGGTTGATGTGATTCCCCCAGACACTTCAGGCAGGAGTCGTCAGGGTCTCCCGTTGGCAACGGCTTGAGACACGCTGAGCAAGGTTTGAAGCCTGGTGACCTGGGCCTGGGCCTGGGCCCTATTACCGGAGAGTAGCGAAGGAGATGAACCCCACTCCCTCCAATTACTATCTATCTATTTATATATATACACACACACACCCCCCTCACTATTAACTAAGTACAATTACTAAACTATTAAAACTATTCACAACTAAATACTATCTACAGAAGAATGAGTAAAGCTAAGGAGATGGAGATCAGCTATGCTGTGCTCCACAGTTCCAACGACTGTCACAGGCGGTAAGAAGGAACTGAGGGGGCGCTGGGTCGGCAGGGGCATGTATCCAGCACCATAATGGAGCCACTCCAGGGGGCACCTCAGCCAACCCACTGAGTGTTGCTAGGGTAAAAATCTTCTGACGAATGTGCACGTGGAGAAAAAATCCAAACAAGTTCAAACATGGAAATGCACAGTTAAGGCAACCAAACCTTATCTCTGGCCTGCTGCGACGCTATACAAGAACCATACAGTTATGATTACATTACAGCATCTGTAATGTAATCCCAGTGTCTGTAATCCCAGATTAGATTAAAAGGATTTTTTCTTTAAAAAAATATTTTGCTCATGGTATTTCTGCAGGTCCAGTTAAGGCTGTTTGGGTGCTTTAACTGTGCTCTGTATTTCTACATGTTGACCTAAATTCTGGTTCTTCCTGTAGAGCAATAGCATTTGCTGACACCATCATATTTGGAAATATGTTACGAAAATAGAAACATGAGAATTGCCATACTGGATCTATCAGTCTAGTCCAGTATCCTGTTTCTGACAATGGTCAGCACCATGTGTTCCAGAGAAAGGTCCAAGAACCCTCCTCATTTCTAAGAGAGTTTGGCTTCAACCCTGAACTATAATGTGTAATCTAGCCTCTAAAATTTGTTAGCATTAATTATTATAACACTGGATATTCTTATTATCCATACACATTTCTGAATCTTGCTAAATTCCTAATGTCAACAATTTCCTCTGGAAATGAGTTCCAAAGTCTAATTATATGTGTGTAAAAAAATATTTTTTAAACAGTTTTGTGTTTGCTATCTTTTAATTCAATTGAATTTCCTTTATTCTTGTGTTATGAGACAGGAAGAACAGAGGGATTTCTGGCTCTTAGCTAGTTTTTTATCAATGTCAATACTTTGCTTCTTATGCCATGACTAGGAGCCTCTTATGAGATACCTTGTCAAAGCTATTTTGAAAGTCTACATAAATTATTTTAACTGGTTTTCCTTTATCCACTACTTTGACACATTCAAAGCATTCTAACAGATTAGTAAAACATGATTTTACTTTGCAGGCATTGTGCTGGTTAGACTCCATCATATCACAATTTCCAGATGTATTATTACTCTATTTTTAATTATTCTTCATACTGAAAGTAATATAAATCATCCTGAGAAACACCTACATAGATGAAGGAAGTAATCAGTTTAGTTTTAACATTAGTGAATCTTAACGTTTTATTTTGGATCTAAAAGTTATAAGGTAACATACACTATAATTTAAGTAAAAAATCCATAAAATGTATTGAGAATGAAAGGATCTTGATCTAAACAAAAAGAAAATATTGTTATGGCTTGAGGTCATGATGTTCCTCACCTGTAGTACACCCCCCACTTCTCTGTAGTTTAAATCTAGAACTTATTAACTCTAATAATTTTCAATAAGAAAACTACTAAATTGATACAAAACATGGGAGCTATGAGTGCAGGTTGCAGAGTGGATATAGAAACTCTCCCTGGTCTCCAGGGCTTTGGATCAAATAAGGACACGAGTATGTTAGTAAAAATGATCAAATCCAGGTTGAGAGACATTTCACCTGTGCTTTTGGGCATTTACAGATGTAGAAATGAGCCAGTTTTCAAGCTCGCTCAGGGAGGTCGTCATTGATTGAGATGGCCACTATCTTTATGCTGTAGCTCTAAAATATCAAACAAACAGGTTTGTAAACATGGAAATGACCGAGGAAGAGTTTCCACATTTGTTCTGCAGGAATAGGATGCTAAGAGGACAGACTTACTTGGAAAGAAATCTACATGAGAGCTACAGTTCATTTGAGAATAGCAAATTACAAAGGGTTGGGGAGATAAGATTCCTATTTGTCTGACAAGCTTCTCTCAACGGAAGAAAAAAGTCCAAGAGAATCGTGGCTTCCAAAGGCACAGTTTCCATGTATGAAAAATTAGACTAATCATTCATGTAGTATGTGCCTATTTCAGACTCTGGATTTGGAGATGAATCATTAGGATGCTATTTTAGACCATGGTTACTGCGCCACAGAAATTCTCTATTATAGTGGATAATCCAAAGAGTGTCTAATCCTCATCTTCAGCCACCATTTGTGGTTGTGAGTGATGGCTTGGGTTCAAAATGGGGAACCCGTTTAAATTAACGTATAATTATAATAGAAAGTTTCTGGAAACCTCCGAAGACCTTACTTATCCACCAGACCCCCACCTCACTCAATGTGCAGAATGGACCTGCTCTGGGGATTATTCAGAGTAGTGGTATGAATGAGACTATCATCTCATTTCAACCCTGCCTCTGCAATAGAGTTCCTATGTAATGCCAGGCAAATCATTTAAACCAAGCTTTTCACAGGTGACCACTAAGTGCATGTTCCTCATTTTCTGGGTGCCCAACTTGAGGTACCTAGAATTCCAACTGAAGTCAATGAGATCAGTGCGCAGAACAAATAAAGTGCTATAAAATGCTATGTTCTCTGAAAAATCAGGCCATGGGCATTTCAAACTGGACACCCAAAATTAGTGGATACTTTTGACATTAGCATCTCTGTGCCTTATTTCCTCATCTGTAAAATGGGAATAATGCCACAATCATTCCTCTCACGGGTGCTGTGAAAATAAATTCATTAATTTATGTGAAGAACTCAGATGTTCAGATGAGCACCACAGAAACCCTCCAAGGAAATTAATTTTGTACTCAGAGCAGGAAATAAATGATGCAATAAATAACGCATGGGGCCACACATAATGATGAGATTAAATGAAATATTGCACAGCTGCTCATTCAGTAAGCACTGTTCATCCTGTACATTAAATGAGACAAGGGCCCTGTGGAAAAAAAAGTCGAGATTATGTAATTAAAGATTGTTTCATAATGCACACGCAGAAAGGGGCCAAATTAAGGTTGCCTGGGCAACCTTAATTTTGGCATTTTCTATTTTCTGAGTGCTTGGCTTTGCAACCTTAAAGCTCTTTCAGTGCATTTTCCTCTCTGTAATATTATACAAAATGACAACGAAGAACTCACTCTTCACCACTGTGTCAAAAATCTGTGTACAGCTTTGCTCATGGAATATCATTCATTCAATCACTCCGCCCCTTCATCTGCCTGGCAAGGGCAATACATTAATGGGAAACCTGAGCTGAATCATAGAATCATAGAATATCAAGGTTGGAAGGGACCTCAGGAGGTCATCTAGTCCAACCCCTTGCCCAAAGCAGGACCAATCCCCAACTAAATCATCCCAGCCAGGGCTTTGTCAAGCCTGACCTTAAAAAACTCTAAGGAAGGAGATTCCACCACCTCCCTAGGTAACCCATTCCTATGCTTCACCTCCCTCCCAGTGAAAAAAGTTTTTCCTGATATCGAACCTAAACCTCCCCCACTGCAACTTGAGACCATTACTCCTTGGTTCTGTCATCTGCTACCACTGAGTACAGCCTGGATCCATCCGCTTTGGAACCACCTTTCAGGTAGCTGAAAACAGCTCTCAAATCCCCCCTCATTCTTCTCTTCTGCAGACTAAACATTCCCAGTTCCCTCAGCCTCTCCTCATCACAATACTCATCATGATAGGTGTCTCAAGCATTTTGTAATTACTTCCAGATTTGGGATGGAAGGGGGATCTCAAACACAGACCTCCTTCCCAAATGAGAAAACACACAATGACTTTGGTACTGCTCCGGAGGAGGCAGACATGCTGGCACCTTCACAGATACTTTACAATACAACCTCAGAATAAGCAACACCAGAGTTACGAACTGGAACTGGAAGTATGCAATCAGACAGCAGCAGAGACCAAACAAAACAAAAAATGAATACAGTACAGTAGTGTGTTAAACATAAACTACTGAACAAATAAAGGGAAAGCAGCATTTTTCTTCTGCATAATAACATTTCAAAGATGTATTAAGTCAATGTTCAGCTGTAAACTTTTGGATGAACCACCATAATGTTTTGTTCAGAGTTACGAACATTCCTGTGGTCTTTGCAACTCTGAGGTCCTACTGTACTTCTGGATGGACACAAATACTCCACGTATGTCTTTGGCTCCAATTGCTTTATTACCAAGGTTTTTCAGGAAAATCAAATAGGGCCAAGCCTGTGATACTTATAGTTTCAAGTTGGACTTGACAGTGTTGATTCTGAAGGTCTTCGAATATTTTTATACAAGGACGCCTATGTGCTATGTCTTACAAATGTTTGTATTAAAAAGAGATGTAAAGCTGCTACTCAGAGTTCAGATATTTAAAGTGGAGGTCCAATCTGAAAGAGCAATCCTGCACTCTTATTTAACTAGATCTCCTCAGACCCACCTTCTTTGAGGATTGTATCTGCCAGTTAATCTCCTAATGCTGCCAAATACTCAAAGAAGGGTTACTCAAATAAAAATATACAACAACTCGTAATAACTATGTTTGTATACTTCCCTCTACTAAAAATTACAGAGCAGTGTTGCAGGTACAGAACGGCTACTATTTCCTCCTAAGAGTTGGCTACATTTCAGCAATGACTGATTAAGCCTATATAGAATTCTATATATATTTTTTTAAGGGTGAAAGGCATTCTATACATTATTGAATCACGGCTTTTGTTTTCCATAGTTAAGGTTGAGTTCAGTTTTGCATTTAAAACAGGTATTCAACCATTGTGTTATACAATACAGCATAGCTCCTCGAAATTACAATACTTACTCTGAGTAAAGAATTAATTTTCTGATAGTTTAGGAGTTAAAATTAATTTGAAAATGGTTGACTTAAGAAATTTAGCATCCCATGTCAAGACTTTTTTTTTGTCCCAAGTGACCTTGCTAGAGAAATAGGATAGACTCCTCAAACTTCCCACAGAGTTAACACTCACTGAAATCTGATGCGTGGCTATACTTTAAATATTTTTTTAAATTTCAGGATTAATAGTTTTTTTTCCTTTAATAATTTTTACCATTATCTTACATAACTGAAATATTCTTCTTCAGCAGGACTGATGAATAATGTTCTGCTACAGACAAATCTATGAAGAACTGCCCTCGTTCAAAATGGCTGACATCTCCTACTGTTCTCAATTGGAGTGAAGCCGCCAGTTTCCCTTAATCTAAGATACACACTTTCAAAATGTTCATGCCCTTCCATTATTCCCAATGCAAGTAAAGTCAAATTGCCCTCGGGGAAGATGGTGGCCCTTGACAGTAAAAGTGTTAAAAGCACCTGTGATCCCAGTCAAGACAAACCTTACAGGAGAGGTCAGTCCCCCTTACTAGGTTGCTATCTCTGAAGCTCAGTGATGAAAATCCCAGCTAATGTGTTCATCCATTGTTGCTAGAAACAGGAAAGTGGGGGCAGCCTCTCTTCCCCAACCATTTTTTTTAAAAATGAACTGCTGGGAGAGATGGAGCCGTTCTTTCTCTTTCCAGCTCTCTGTGCACTCTCACTAAGCCTGTGCCTGGGAATGAGAGAGAGAGGGGGAAGTGAAACCTTATGAGCGTCCCTTTCTAGATGCATGAGAGGCTGTGGACAAGGCGCAGGGAGGGGAAATGGGGAAGGAGGATCTTCCCTAAAGGGGCTGGAGTTGCAGCTAGTAGCTCTCTCTTTTCCACTTCTTTCGTTCTACCAGTTGCTCAGTTCAGGGCAGAACAGTAGGGAAGTGGGAGAAGAAAGGGAACTAGGAAAAAAGCAAACAGAGCAGCTTGGAAGGAAGGAGCAGGGCTCATACAAAAGCTTTAGGGGAAGGAAGAAGATTCACTGCTGCAACCATCCTGACCTGAGGAGTGGAGTGAAGACAGTCTGCTGTGTAATATTCTTAAAGAAGATTACTTTCAGCTGCAAGCCACATTTTGTGAGGGATCATGGGTAAGGCTGTGTGTCTATCACGGAGGTTGCCGAAGTCATGGATTCTGTGACTTTCCGTGACTTCTACAGCGGCCAATGCAGCTGATTCTGGGGCTGCCCAAGCAGCTCAGGCAGCCTCTGGGCCAGATGCACTGGCTGCTGCTGGCACAATCTCGGGACACACATTGGCACATGCTGCGGTTCCTCCCTCCCCCCTAGCCAATGGGAGGTGCAGAGTTGGCACTCATCGTGGGGGCAGTGCGCAGAGCCCCCCTGGCCTTCCTTGCCCTAGGAGCTGCAGGGACATGCTCGCTGCTGGAAGCTGCACGGAGCCAGGTAGGGAACCTGCTAGCCCTGCCAGCCCTCCCCTGCCTCACCAGCAGGGGTCCCAGGCTGTGAGCCACCGCCCGCCTCCCCCCCCAGCACCAGCAGGGGTCTCAGTCCCCTGGCCCAACAACTAGTTAGCGGTATATAGTACAAGTCATGGACAGGTCACGGGCCTTGCATTTTTGTTTACTGCCCGTGACCTGTCCATGACTTTTACAAAAAATACCAATGACTAAAACATAGCCTTAATCAGGAGCCTTGAACCTCGGCCTGCAGGTCCTCAGATAGTGCTCAGACCACAACCACAACCCAGCAGCTCACCTGATTGACTGGAGAAAAGGGCCAGTGAAGCTCTAGCTTGCAAAGGGCCCCCAATTACAAAGCTCCTGGCTGGGGGAGATGTCCAGCTCCACCAATTTTCTGGGAAGTTCTACTTAAACCAGAAAAAGGTACAGGAAGTTGTCCTAGTGACAAGGGGAATCCTTGGCTGGCTTTACTCTAGACCCTGCCTACTTGCTTGACTCCTGAGCCCTACCTTCCCACCTGTTCCTGGTTCCTGCCCTTCTTATCCCAGACCCTAGTCTGTTTCTGCTTCCCGCTTTCATGCATTGCTTCAGGTACCTGTTCCTATACCTGATGCTAACTCCGGCTTCAAATCCTCACTTGATTTCTAATTTTGTCTCTGGTTCTGACCTGTGCCTTGGCACCGGACTTTGTCTCCAGCTCTAACCATTGGCTTGGCACTTAACTCTGATCCCAGCTCCAGCTCCAGGCTCCTGACTCTAAACATTAGGCCTGACTACCCATGCCCTGCTCTCTATACATCTCCTGTAGCTACCTTACAGCTTTGCTTACTGGGAGATGCCTGCTGATGATGAAACTGTAGGTGCAATAAAATGTCTGCTGTATGCTGAAGACCTGGTCATGCTATCACCTACAAAAAATGGCCTCACAGAGAAATTTACTTCTAGAAACCTACTGCAATAAATGGACCCTACAGGTTAATTTGGAAAATAGTCCCTGAACTACCAAAATAGAACAAAATTTTATTAGAGAGACATGGAGCTTGAACACATACAAAAATTACACATTCCTACATCTCATAATAAATTCATCAAGGCACTTCATACTGATTAAACAAGCATTAAAAGAAAAGGGTCAGTGGATCTTCTACTTTATAAATAAACCAGTAGATACATACAATCTCCCTAGTAAAACTACTGCTAAAATTATTTGACGGTAGAATCATATACAGACTGGGATAGCACTCCAATAGAAAATCTACAACTGCAGTTCTACAAATCCACCCATATGCACAGGAACTCCAGTAACAATGACTACAGACCAAAACTAGGCTGATTTCCCCCATTTAATCAACATACAGAAAAGCATAGTTTACTTTTGATTCCATCTCAGCCAAACAGCAAACACTTCCTTTCACAACAAAGAACTAGAGCAATCGTTCTCAACCCCGTGGCCCATAGGCAACTTGCAGTCCAATCAGCACACAGCTGCGGCCCATGTGACAGTCTCAGGGCCATACAAGTAGTATATATATTGTGTGGATGTGGCCCTGCATAACACATACAGACTGAGCTGCATATGTGCTCCACAACGGAAAATAGGTTGAGAACCACTAAACTAAAGGATCAAAAAGTAAATCTAGATTCAACGGCAAAAAGCTACATTAATGCAGAGTTTAGTTTTGTTGGGGGTATGTCATCCCCTTGCAGATTGCTGAGTTGAGCAAAACTCAAACTTCTGAAAACCAGGAAGTGCAGAGTTAAGGTTGCTCCCTGCAGCTGCCTGGGTGCCATCCAGAGCTCCTGGCCTCTGCAGGTGGTCATGTGACCCCCGACCTCTCAGCTATGGTGGGAGGGGGAGGAGCCCAGCAGGCAGTGGGGGACCCCAGAGTTTCCAGCCACTGCAGGTGCTGAATCCTCCTTCATTCCCTTTTTGTCAGGGATATTTTTAGCATAAGTCAGGGACAAGTCACAGCTTCTGTGAATTTCTGGTTATTGCCCGTGACCTGTTCATGACTTTTACTAAAAAATATCTGCAACAAAATATTAGCCTTAGTCATGACGGAATCTAACATTAATGGTAATCTTGAGTCATTATACTGAAATTATGATCCATATATATATATATATATATATGCGCACTCCCTGGGTCTAACAATAACAACTTCCTGACCAATGGAACACAAACAATCCTGCTCAATACCAAAAAAATACTTAAGATGTTAGAGCATCAGTATACTAATCACTGAGAAGAATAAAAAAAGCAACATGCTGGACTTTTATAGATTTCCGTAAAAAACTATCAAACCACCTCTCTATAGTAAAATGTGAAAAACTAAAGACAGACTCTGCAAATACAGAATTAATTATCACAAACTAGAGGTGCAACAGATATAAAGCACAGTTTAAACTCAAAGGAGCAACTGTGTAGCCAGTATGACAAAGAAGAGATGGTGACAGAGATTATTTGTACTTCACTGTTCAAATACAAAGAAATGCAAGAAAGCTTATTTCCTTACATTAACAGGAATCAAAAAACTTCTCATCAAAAAGTGAGAAAGAAAAATTGTGCCTGACTTTGGGATAAAGGAAAGACAGCAGCATGGTACATCGTGCACAGTAACTTGCCACTGGATGAAGAATGGACAGCAGTGACAAACAGACTCACAGTAGATCAACCCTCAAAACACACTGCGTATACCTATCTTAAGTGGGTCATATCCATCTCTGACAGATACCCAAGGGGTCTGTCTTTTTCTTATATTTTGGTAAGAGTTGAATAGCTTGTCATGCCAATAAAGTCTCATTGAATGTAAATGTTTAGTACAAGGAGCAGAGGCCAAACTGAAGAAAGCAACTGGGAGGTGTGATATGGTATACCAACCCTACACTAGACCAGGAGGGGTTAATGAGGCCTGTGGGTGCAGTCAGCTTTGCCTTCCAACACCTGGAGTAATTGTCAATCCTGGAGAGAGGAGGTAAAAGAGGAAAAGCCAAACTTAATGGGGGTTGGCTGGGAGAGTGAGTAGCTCTGGAGCTAGTTCTGTGAAGGCAGACCTGACTGGTGTTAGAGACTGCCATGAAGCTGCCTGGGCTGGGAGGATGATCACCTGGAGCTAAAACCCTTGGGGCAGTTAGGCCTGGTGCAGAACCTTTTTGTTTCTTTTGTTCCTCAACTAGACTGGATCCCCTTTGTTTTGGACCCTGCAAGAGTCAGCTGGGGAAGAGATATGAGAAATGCCTACCTAAAGGCCACTAAAGGAAGCAGCACAGGAGACAACAGAGAGTCTAAATAACTCTGCTTCATTCAAGGTCCCTGGGCTGGAACCCAGAGTAGAGGGCAAGCCTGGTTCTCCTACCAGCTTGTGTAGGATGGGAGCATGAAGACCACAGAGCCAAGGACTGGCAGTCCTAAACATCTGAAGTTGGTCCAAACCTCTGGTGTAAGGTCTCCAGACCAGTGGCACATTGTACTTGGATTTTCCCGGAAGGGGCAAGACTAAAAGTGACCCGGCCAGAGGGCTGAGTTACAAGAAGCAGCAGATCACTGCAAGGCTGGAAGGACAGTCAGAACAAGATACAAAGGAGAGCCTGCTACATCATGCATAGCCACTGGAGGCATGGTGGCCAGTGAGTCATATTGTCTACAGAGGCAGCAGAAACAAAAATGAGGTGGGGGAAGGGGGAGAGAGTTGTTCCAAGTGATTAAATTTCAAATAAACAATGAAGGTAAGCTGGTAAGCTTTAGACACTTTCTGGTGAATTTTAAGTTATTTTCTCAACCTTTTTCTCTCACTCTTTTAAAAAAATAACTAAAGCATTCACCAGAATGCATGCACAACTACTGACAGGTGAATGAATGGTGAAGCAGCTGATCAATAATTTTTATCTTTAATATTTAGGGCCCTACAATTTCATGGCTGTGAAAAACATGTCACTGACCGTGAAATCAGCTCTCTCTCATGAAATCTGATCTCCTCTGCTGCTGGGAGCCTGGGGCTCCTAGCTGCTAGTCTAGCCACGCTAGAGAGGGACAGACATTGTGGAGATCAGACCCACATTGAGAGGCAGCACAGAAATGAGACTGATAGACTCTCGTTTGCACACTGCAGCACAGGAGATTGGCTCCGGGCTTTTTTTCCCCTCCCACTTCTGCTGCAGTTCCAGGTACTGAGCTTGGGGCTTTCGGGGCTTCCTCCCACAGTGGCTTCTGATGGGCAGGGGGCATTCGCTCCTAGCAGCAGCAGCCTGGGCTCTTTCCCTGTCCCGCTCTGCTGCAGCTCCAGGTGCTGAGCCCAGGGCTCCCTCCACTGGGGGCTTCCGCTCCTGGCAGCTACAGCTGGGGCAGCCCGGCCTTGGGGCTTCTGCCCCCTGCTACTCCAGCCAGGGCAGCTCAGAGCGTTCTTCCCCTCCACCCCTCCCACAACCGGGGTAGCCTGGGCTCTGGGCTTCTCCCCTCCGTTCCCATCCCGACTTCTGCCGTAGCTCCAGGCGATGAGCACTGGGCTTCCTCCCCCGGCAGCTCCTCCAGGGGCAGTGGGCTTGTGCTCCTTTCAGCTGCGGCTGGGGCAGCCCGGGTTTGGGGTGTCCACTCATGAGCTGCTCCAGCCTGGGATCTGGGCAGCCAGGGCTCGGAGCGTCTGCCCACAAGCCGCTCCAGCCGGGGCTAAGGGTAGTCTGGGCTCAAGGCATCATCTACCCCCCAGCCACTCCAGTTGGGGCAGCCTAGGCTTGGGGCGTCCACTTTCAAGTCGCTTCAGCCAGGACTCGGAGCAGCCCAGGTTTGGGGCTTGAGCCCCCTTACATTTCAGATGGGGCTCGGGGCTTTTGGCCCCCTGAGCCTCTCCAGCTGGGGCAGCCTGGGCTCAGGGCTTGTGCCTCTGAGCTGCTCCAGCTGCAGCTCGCGCCCCCCTCCTGCTCCATCTGGGGCTTCGAGCAGCCCAGGCTTGTGGCTTGTGCCCCCCCTGCCATTTCAGCTGAGGCTCGGGGCAGACTGGGGTCAGAGATTTTGCCCCCCTACCACTCCAGCTGGGGCAGCCCGGCCTTGAGGCATCTGCCCCCCTACCGCTCCAGCCAGGGCTTGGGGTAGCCCGGGCTCGCAGCTTCTGCCCCTCTCCCCTCCTGTCACTCCACCCTGTGGCTCCTGCAGGGGTGTGGAGTGACCCAATAGGGGCTTCTACCCTGCGGCTTTTTCCAGGGTTGGGGCATTCATTTTTCCTAGGGGGCCCACAAATTGCCTTGGGGCATCTACCTTAATCTGTCTCTGGCATGGACTACAAGCTAGGAGCCCTTGGCTGGGGTGCTCCCAGCAATATGGAGCAGATCCTACCCACACCTCCACCTCCGGGAACCTCGTCTAACTGCTGGGAGGGTGTTACCCTCAGAGTCCAGCTCTGAAGACAGGACAGAAGTGAAGGTGGCAATCCTGGGAACCCCCCTACAACAACTTTGCAACCTCCCCCAACCCCCTGATCTCATTTTAGGTCAGGCCCCCTACAGAACTGTGAAATATCAGATTTAAACATCTGAAATCATGAAATTGACCAATTTTAAAATCCTCAGGCCATGAAATTGACCAGAACAGACTGTGAATCTGGTAGGGCCCTATTAATATTCATTGTGTTGTCTCATGCCTTATTTACTAGACAACCTCTAAACCCTGCACTGATTAAACAATTTTTCTTAGAGCTGGTTGGAAACTTTTCATCTGACTGATTTTCCAACAAAAAATGCCCTTTTTGCAAAACTTAAATTTTCTGCAGGAAATTTCCCACTCTTCTGCCAAAAGTGAAATTGACACAAGTTTTCCAGGAGGGCTGCTGAGGCTGAGTGTCCTGACTCTCAGTCTCCTTCCCAGCTCCAGAGTTGGAAAAGCAGAAACCTTTCAGCCTCCATCCCAGCTCTGAATCTTTAGCCCTAAGGCTGGGGAAAGGTTGCCAGAGTTTGGGGAAGGCTGAGTGACTGGGCCTTCTAACTCTTTGGCGGCTGGGCTGGAAGACTCTTATCAATTTGGCAGAAAATAAAACTGACAAGAGCCTTCTGGACAGACAACTAGGAAGCTAAACATTTCCATCTTTGATGTTCTGTCCTGGTTTGGGAGGGGAGGGGGAAGAGAGAGCATGGGGTGTGTGAGTGAGTGTGAGATGGATTTCCTTTTTCCTACCAGTTCTCGCTTTTATTCCTTCCTGGTTTTCCATAAGGCAGTCATTGTCATAGTGTCTGAGTTCCTCACAAGCATTAATCAATCTATCTTCACAACACTTTTGTGAAGTAGGGTGGTATTATACTTGTTTTACAGATTGGGAACCGAGGTGCAATGGTTAAGAGCAAAATGTCCCCTTTGGGCATCTTAATTTCTGGGTACCCAACTAAGTCTGATTTTTTCACAGAGGTGGTACGGTCCCACTGCTCCAACAGATTTCAACTAGAATGGAGAGTGCCCAGTACTGCTGTAAAGTCCCGGATATCTGGAGTTAGAAACACAAACACTTCGGAGCATACAATTACTGGCTACTTCTGAAAATTTTGGTCTAAATGACTTGCCCAATATCACATAAGAACTCTGTGGCAAAACTAGACACAGAGCCTAGTTCTTCAAGTTCTGAGTGGTTTAGCAAATTTACAAGACCACTTTTTCTTTCTGAAGCCCCCTAGTTCATTCACTACACATTTTCCAACATCCCCAGTGTCTGAGTCAAGGATGCTACAGAAAAACAGCCTCATTTACTACCTAATGTTATCTAAGCTGTGTACTAAATAAAGCATGGGTTTATGTGGGGGGGAGAGGGGAGGGAGGGAAGGTAGTATGATTATGTAATTAAATACTACTAAGGAGTAAAAATAATTAATTTTGGAATTTCCTAACTTGTTAGCATTTCACTTTGCAAACTTTATGTTCTTCTAATTCAACTTTTTGTATTAAATTTCCATGTTGTGCGTGTGTGGTATTATGTTTTTGATTTTTTTTTAAAAAAAAGGAACTGAAAAACCAGACATTCAAGCATGATTATCAGTTTATCTGCCTGACAATGCCGAATAAAGGGATTTTGAGATTCTGTGTTTGGCTTTCAAGGGGAGTGTAGGTTAGTGCTTAAACAAGGAACCAAAAGCTCTCACCCTTGGGTTCCATTTAAAAACAGCAGCACAGTGCTCTGTATTTACACAGTGGTTATTCACCAGGGGGTCTCAAAGCACTGCAGGAAGATGGGAACACAAAAATAAAATTGTTTATTGTCTAATACTAACGGCCATAATACTTTTCATTAATATGTTTATCTTATCAATTGTCTGCATTGTGTAACTTCTGATTTATAGTCATTGATATGAACTACCTCCTTTTCCCCATTTGTACAATATATTGGGTTATTTTATTTTATTATTGCTACTTTCACTCCCTTCCCTTTTCAACCAGAGTTTTTAACTCAAACAGCCTTCTTTTCTGGTGGCAGAATTGTGGCATTTTGGGCAGCCAGTAAAATATTTTTAAACAACTCCTACTCATCATTCACATTACGTATTTCCTCCCAATCACTTTTGCTCATAATAGTTTTCAGCTCTGGGAAACTGACCTCCTAGAGGGCCAAATGTTATAGGCAGGGTTGGCAGCAATGCCTGTTATTAAGGTTGTCAGATGCTTCCCATTGTACGATCCTGTTTCCAGTTGCTTTTAAATTCTCCAACTAGAACAATTTGGACTGAAATTTTCCAAGCTGAGAAATCTTTAATTCTTTTAAACTGAAAAACAATTTGTAATAATATTTTTACTCATCCAAATGTCTGTGATGATTTACCTGAGTTGTAGCAACAACTGTGGTTACAGAAGGTGTAGCTGAAGGTGACAAAGCCCCCACTTGCTGCAAGTGACCAGAAGCCTGCTGAGGTAAATGAGAACTGGAAACCGGAGTGCTAGATCCTGAGCCAGATACTGCATTAGGAAATGATACTGCTACATCATTGCTGCTATAAATACCTGAAAAAAACAAAACAAAAACAAAAGTTTTATATAATATTTCTCTCCTGTATTCATTATTAGACATATATTTACTACAGAAAATTAATCTAGCAAGGTAACTAAAAAAAGATGAAGTCAAGATTATTTAATGCACATTACAGAAAATTACTGTATTAGGATTTCAAACACAGTGATAGAAATAGTCTAAACTCCAGAATATTTAAAATGTCTAAGAAACACTTGTTCTGATTTAATAATAATTTTTTCTAAAATGTGTGAGACAGATCAATATAGCTTTTGTACACCATATAGAATGCATCTAAATATTAGCACTACCACAATTTGCTGCTAAAATGCTTGCTTTCAAGTGAGCCTGTAATCAGTTTACTACTCCAGTGAGCTATAGTCCAAGTTGAAATGGATAAAGAATTGTGCACTGTATTGTGCAACTGAAAACAAATAATTTAAATGAAAAATGCTTTTCTAAAAATAAAAAATAACCATTATTGAACTACATATATCATTGTAAAAAACACAAATGTTGTAAGAGCATTTTTGAAGTTTAAGAAGGGTTCTTGTGTATTTTTTAAATAAAACTGACAGACAAGTCTGAGCACAGAGTACTCAATTTGATGGGAGAAGTGGTGGTATTTTATTTACTCAAAAACCCAAATGCCACAGAGACTTCAAGAAAAGACACCAAATGCTGCAAGACTTGTGATTAAATCATGAGAATTGGCATCTCTGTGAATATTAATGTTCCCATAAGAAGTGTTTGGCAATTGGGAGGAGAGAGATTGGGTCTGGAATTTTCTGCTACAGCCAGGTAGTTCGAAAACATTCCTATCATTGCCAGAAAGACAAGAAACAGCTTAAATTTTTCAGCCTTTCCACAGTAAACTTTTTAGCAACTGTAAAAAACCTGGCAAAATTAGCAGTAAGTTGCTGAAACTCCTAGTTTAGTTTGATTTTAAGGTGGAGAATAAATTTTGCAAGATAAAATGTACTATCAGATAAGTTTTTCACTCCATGGGCATTAAACTTATAGTTATTTTGTCAGAAAGACCAGCAATAGTTTAATTTGCCAATTCATCCAGAATAGGCTTTGTAATAAAATATACTACAGTTTAAAATATACAGTATCTGCTGTTTCTGCAAAATCAATTTGGTTTTAGGAGGGAGATGGCCTCTCTCTCTTTGCTACACCCTTAAAAGAACCAGATTCTAATACCGTTAATCATATTCAGTAGCACTTTACTCCAGGAGTAGTCCCATTGACTTTACTGGGACTAGTTTTGCAGTAAGGTGCTACTGAATTTGAATAAAGGGATTATAATCTGGCCCTTAATTTGCAAATCAATCCTTGGTTTTCACACTACTTTAAATATACTTGTTTAAAAACCATATTGTGATGGGGCAAGGCCAGATGGCTACAGTAAAGTACTGAGAAACAGGTAAGTTAGCCCCAAGCTAAACAAATCCCTAGTACCCTGGTAACCAAATGGCAGTTGCTCCAGGTTAATCAAGGCACCAGGAGCCAATTAACATCTTTCTAGAAGGCAGTAGAGATAGCTACTTTAATTTAGAACACCTGCAGCCAATCAAGGCAGGCTAATCAGGGCACCTGGGTTTAAAAAGGAGCTCACTCCAGTCAGGCAGATAGGAGCCAGAGGAGAAGGAGCATGTGTGAGGAGCTAGGAGCAAGAAGGCAAGGAGTTGAGAGTGAGAGAGTGTACTGCTGGAGGATTGAGGAGGACAAGCATTATCAGACACCAGGAGGAAGGTCCTGTGGTGAGGATAAAGAAGGTGTTTGGAGGAGGCCATGGGGAAGTAGCCTAGGGAGTTGTAGTTGTCATGCAGCTGTTACAGGAGGCACTATAGACAGCTGTGATCCACAGGGCCCTGGGCTGGAACCTGGAGTAGAGGGCGGGCCCAGGTTCCCCCCAAACTTCCCAACTCCTGTTCAGAAACAGGAGGAGCTGACCCAGACTGTGGGTTCCACAAGATGGGAAGATCACTGAGGTGAACAAATCCGCCAATAAGCGCAGGACCCACCAAGGTAGAGGTACATAGTTTTGAATGATTTGGGAATGGGGGGGAGAGGGAAACGCCTTGAAAAATGTTTAACACATTAAACCACCCTATTGTTTTTTTAGGGTTGACTCAGCAGAGTGTAATACTTGAGGCTCTGGGCAAAATCATCATAAAACGTGGTTTAGAAGAGTATGCTAAGGTATATGAAAAACAGACATAAGAGACACATTTTCCGGAATTCGCAGATAGCTAAACATCCATGGATTATGTGACAGAAATATTAAATGTTCTGTATAACTTCCAGAAAACATGAGTAGCTTTCTGATAAAGGCAGTCCTCTTATAAGTGGGTTATAAGAGCTTTTATGTTGATTCTCACATGTATATAACTTCTCTATACTAACATAAAATGCATGGAAGCAGAAGATGTGAAAATTTGCCCACAAGAAGTTAATACTTGTTACTCTTTAAAATAGAACATGAGGAGACAAATGTTTGACACCTTGTTTAATATCACTTACATAGTCACTAAACATGGTTTCAGATTTTGAAATAAATCCAAAAATGTGTTCAAAATTTAGAACAAGACTAAAAATGATCTAATTCATGGATCAACTATATCATTGGAGTACATGTCTTAATAGAGACAACTGAAAAAATGTCTGAGGAATGCATACAGAATGCAAGATTTACTGCTGTGCACATTGCATGGATCTACTGACAAGTCTGTAGCAGAGGAAGAGTATACAGCAGATTTGTGCATGACAATAAATTTTGTACTCCCTTTGCTGACATACAGAAGTAGACTTTGAATCTGGGACAGTTAATAGTAACATACACATAGTAAAAAGAGCTTTAAAAGTGATTGTGTTCACATTAGAACTGACTAGCCTAAATTTAGAAAGTGTAGCAGTGAATAAAGGCTGTTCAAGTGGTGTATAGGCCAAGTTTAGACAACATACACCCTCTTTGTATGTTGCTGTTGTGCACTTCAGTAAAGTTGAGCTTGTAATTTAGGATCTCAACAAAAAATTAATTCTATCTTTAGAAGCATGAATGTATTTTGAAAGACATTTTAATGTTTTCTATTTCAGTCCCAAAAGAGGAAAAACATCAAACTCTTGCTGATAACTGAGGCAACAGTAAGCTATTTGGGAGGTATCTATAATATATGCTGGATTGCTAGTCAGTATGGAACACCTGGAAGAAACTTTTCAGGGTTTGAGGTAGTCCAAGTTGGGAGTATTCTTGAGGAAATTAAGTCAGGCAAGTCTGTGGACAGAAATCGTAGACTGATGGATGTAATGATATTGTACCTGATGTCTCTCTTTCTATCTTGAGAAATATCTCGTTTGAGGTTTTGCAAGACGTCTCTGGTGGAACTCACAGCAATGAAAGACAACCCTGCCTCTTAAGGATGGCAAATTTGAATGGGGGAAATAATTTTGGCTTTCTGAGAACAATCGGCAACTACCACATACATGATTTCAATTCTTTGATTTCACAGACACCTATTGTTTAAAAAACACGTGGTCTACCACAATGTACATACAGTGAAGGGGAAAATGAGTGTGCCTTTTAACAATGGTTTCCTCCAAAATTACAATTAAGGACCATCAAATACACAAAGTGATCTGTTTCATATATGATTAACAAAACTTTTCACCACAGGCCACCACAAGCCTGTCAGGATATGTTCTTTTGTCCTTTAGCATTACAGGAACAGAAGATGGGTTTTCCCATAATGAACTTAAAGAACAGAAGCTACTTGTGGACAGTCAGAGTAGGCACTCAACAGCAACAGTATGCAACTCTAGTGGAAGACTGTCCTTGTGTTATTTTGATTTCAAACTAGTGGAATACTACATATGATATTTAAATACGAGAATTTTAACTGACTTCAAAATATTACAGGCTCAGTTCTGACTCAGTCTCAGATAGGTGGTGGTAGTGACATTTATCTTCTATTGCAGCATGGACAAAATGTGTATGATCATGGAATCAAGAGAACCAAAATGAAACCCTGGTAACAACAGTTAAAGCATAAGACAGAATGCAGTAATTTGCCTATAAGACAATCACACCAAGAACAGTATTTCATTTTAAATTTACTCGAGAAAATAAGACTGCAGCCTGAAAATTGGGACCACCTTATTTTCTTGTCTGAAAACCAATTTGAATACACTGTAACAGATCCTCTCTCTAACACCATAGGTCAGTTCTAGTTTTCTCACTTCATGGACAATATATCCATCCTGAACAACTCCTTGGGACCTTCTGGCCAGTCAGGATCAACAAAGACTTGAGATATTAATTCTGCAGTTTTTACACAATAGGCCTTATAGAAAAGCAAAAACCGCAAGTAGTACCAGGAGACAGACTAGTTGTACTTACTAGTCACTGTATGTATACACTGACAGCCATTTACTGCTCAGCACGAGCCAGCAGCCTCTGTTTCTTCTCTTAGTTTAGCTATCTATGAACAAGTAATCAATTTTTTTTGCCTCTGCCTGTGAACAAGGGGGTCAGAATTTCAATTCCAGATGCATTTTTGGGAAAAGTTACAGTTTTTCATTTAACCTATTTCTATATTATATGAATTTTGCCTGCCTAGATGTGATATATAACCAAATTATAATATATTCAAAAATATATGCATTTAATTAAAACACTTACACTAGTAATACTGCAAGATGAGCAAGAAAGGGATTACTTACTTGTGACCTTATAACAAGCCATAACTAGTCTTGTTTTCAACAGTTTGGGGCCCTTTTCACAGGCAAACCACCTCATTCTCCATCTGAGACCAACTAACAACATTCTCCTTCAATTCCTTGATGAACTGGAAGCAAAGAGCTCTCCGCATTTTAAATGTAATAAATATGTCCAAACAATATGCATATGATAAAACAGAAGAAAAATTTAGACACAGAAAATGTCCTCTCTCCATAAGCCTGAAGGGAGGTAGGTTAGAAATTAGAAATCTAGTCAAATAGTATCTTCAGAAAATTAGAATTATAGGTAATTAGCTATCTCTTCTCTAAAAAGACTATGTTTGTTAGTCATACTAAAAAACTTGAAATGAGTTTCCACAAAGCCAAGATTCTCCAATCTTATAGCAACAAAAATTGTACAAGACAGTTTCACATAAGCCAAAAAGAGACCATGGAGACTTACAAATCTCCATGCACAACAAGAGAGATGAGAGTTGAGAGAACATTGAAGAGGTGTCAATAGATAAAGGCAAGTCCATATGGTCTCAATATGCGAAAAACCTATTGACTTCAAGACAGATGTATAGCTGGACATTCTTTAATAGATTAGTATAAATTCAAATGCTGTACCAGATGCTTGCTAAGCAGTTCAGAGAACATGAGTATACCAAACATTATTGACAGTCCATGGAAAAGGGTCAGCTTAATAAAGAATCTACAAGAACATCTTCCACAAGAAAAAACTGGTATGAGAGGGGAAGATACTCCAGTTGGATGATAATCTCCATAAAATTATAGATCAAATCTCACATAATTTGACAAATAAAAATAACATAACAACAATTCTCACTTATCCTGACGGAATTGGGTTAAGACGGGAAGATCTATAGTTTCTCCCAACTATCCAGAAAAACCCTTTGGTAGATGAGCATCAACAGAATCTGATTCTATTCATAATGATTCTTAAACAAATAGCTGTCAGTGTATACATACAGTGACTAGTAAGTACAACTAGTCTGTCTTCTGGTACTACTTGCAGTTTTTGCTTTTCTATGAGGCCCATTGTATAAGAATTGCAGAATTAATATCTCAAGTCTTTGTTGATCCTGACTGGCCAGAAGGTCCCAAGGAGTTGTTCAGGATGGATATATTGCCCATGAAGCGAGAAAACTAGAACTGACCTACGGTGTTAGAGAGAGGATCTGTTACAGTGTATTCAACCAATTCTATCTGCTACATCCAAGAAAGTTATTTTGGACTTGATCCTACGTCCACCGAAGTTCATGATAAAGCTCCCATTGTCTTCCATGGTACAGGATCAGATCCTTAGTGAGTCATTGCAGGCAGACATATACTAGTATAGTAACTGAAAACAACCCTTCCAAACAATGAGTTGTTTAATAAATTTCGGCCAATAAATAGGAGCCTAAAAATTAGGCTTCTAAATCCAAATTAAGATATCAAAGTGTGAATTTTCAGACACCCCTAAGGAGCACAACTTCCACTCAAACTCTGCATCTTTGATGTCTGCACAGGTGTTTATGAACCATTTCCAGAAGGAATTGGAGCCCATTTAGTACATTCCATGATGGCATCACAGACAGAAAGGGTAGTAGCTACCACATAGGAAGTCTGTAAAGCTAACAATATGGTCTTCCACCAACGCTTTTATAAAGAACTACAAGTTTGACCATTATTCTGCAGAAACACCATTAGTTAAGAAGTTGTACAAAGCAGAGATCCCTAAAAATATCATAAATATACTATTTAAGGAGAGAACTCTGGTACTTCTGTCTTTCTTAACTCTCCCTCCCTCCCTAAGTTCCCTCCTAGCTACGCAACTGGGCGGCTGCCCAGCAGTCTATCAAGTGCCATGAGCACTTCAGGTGTCCCTCCCCTCCACTGCCTTGCTGCTCCTGCCCTCTGCCTTAGAGCTGTTCCCAGGAGCCTCTTGCTTGCTGTGCAAAGCATCCATTGGTCCACGCACGCGTCCTTGGCTTGCCTCATGGTTTTGTCTGAGATGATAAAGCGTGGGGTGGACCGTCTGCATCTCCAATTTCTTCTCCACCGCAAATCCAAGAGATCCATAATAGAGGGAAAGAAAGGCAGGAAATGGAATACAGATAGGGACCACACATCTTGAAGAACCTCCACTGACAGGTAAGTATCCTCCTCCTCCTCTTCTTTGAGTGATGGTCCCCAATTGTATTCCACTGACCGTGATTAACAAGGAGTACCTAAGTCGAAGGAGGGTGTGAGGATGGAACAGTTGAGCGGAGGACAGCTGCACTGAATGAGGCATCCATCGCAGAGTCCTGCATCAAGGTGTAACACGTGGCAAAGATATGTACCGAACTCTACATGGTCACTCTACATATGTCCCAAAACAGCACATCATGGAGGGTGGCCCTGGTTGAATCCTGGGCTCTCGTGGAATGGGTCCTCACCCCAGCAGGTGGAGGGAGTCCTGAAACTGATAGCATAGTGTAATGCACCCCAAAATCCACTGGGAGATTCTGTGTGGAGACTGCCTACCCCTTAACTCTCTTGGTTATTGCGATAAACGATCTAGGAGATTTCCTGATTGGTCCTGTCCTCTGCAGGTAGAAGGCCAATGCCCATTGCATGTCGAAGGAGTGAAATTGTCATTCCTCTTCTGAGGCTTTGGAAAGAAAGCAGGTAAATGGATGGGTGCACTGAGACGAAACTGGAACATGGCCTTCAGCAGAAACTTGGGATGTAGGCACTGGGAGATTTTATCCTTATGGAAAGTGATAAAAGGATGGTCTGCCATCATGGCCCCAAGTTCACCTACCCTTCATGCCGAAGTAGTAGTGACAAGGAAGGTAACTTTCATGGAAAGGAGGGACACAGAACAGAAAGCTAGTGGCTCAAGTGGCTGTTTCATTAGTGCTGACAGAACTAGGTTAAGATCCCACTGGTGGGTGACACGTTGTACAGGTAAGAACCTTCCAAAACCTAGCAGTCAATGGGTTTGTAAATATGAAGTGCCTTCCATGGGGGGCAGAAAGTGCTAATTGTCACTACATGCACCTTGAGAGAGTTGAGGGCGAGACCCAATGCCCTCAAGGACAGGAGGTAGTCCAAAAGAAGGGGAATCGCCACCTCTTCTGGGGAGAGCCCTTTCTGTTGGGCCCAGAAGACAAAGCAGTTCCACTCGGCTCAGTAGGAAAGCCAGCTTCTTCCTGTTGCCTGAGAAGATGTCTTGCACTTCTGATGAACATGCCCATTCTAGAGAAGATCCCCATCCAAATACCAGGCTCTAAGGCAAAGCGTCTTTGGATCGGGATGTCTGATCTTGCCACTGTACAGTAACTCCTTGCTTAACATAGTAATTATGTTCCTGAAAAATGCTACTTTAAGCAAAACGATGTTAAGCGAACCCAATTTCTCCATAAGAATTAATGTAAATGGAGGGGGGGAGGAGTAGGTTCCAGGGAATTTTTTTCCACCAGACAAAAGACATTATAAACATATACAGTATAAGTTTTCAATAACTTTAAACTATGTAATATTGTACTCACCAATGATGATTGTGAAACCTAGTTGAGGCAGGAGCGTAGCGGGGTTGGGGCGCAGGGGCTTGCCCGCTCTCTGACTGGAATGCTGGGTGGGTGGAGCAGGCAAGCCAAACAACTTTAGAACAGAACATTGCACGATTTAAAATGAGTATGTTCTCTAATAAATCAACAACTTAATCACAAAACAATTTTAATCAGGACGACTTTAAGTGAGGAATTACTGTACTGCATTAGTAGCTTGGGGAAAGCAAGGATGGGAAATGGAGGTGACCTGACATGTGGAGAAGGTTGGGAAACCTGAACTGTCTGGGCTATACTGGGGTGATAAGGATGACCACTGCGGGCACGAGGTGGGGTGAAGAGTGCCACAGATCTGGCATGTCTGGTGCCTGAGATGTCTCCCTGGAAGTACAGGGCCTCAGTGAAAACACTTCCTGGGGTTCTGGAACTTTTCCTGATCTACACAAAGTCAAGGGCACTTTCACATTCTCCGGAACCAGAACTGGAGCAATGATCTTCCGTGGAGTGGATGGCACTCTAGCTGCGAGGGATGCCAATACTGATTGTGCGCGCAGGTCCACACTCAGTACTGGTGGAGCCGCTGATTTATGTGGCTTCTTTTCATGTTTGTGGGTGTTACGGCACACACTGTTCCCATGACTGGAAGGAGTCTCTCCATTCTTAGGCTTAGAGGAAGACTTACTGTCATGCTTATGTGCATGCTTCCTTACCTCCCGACTATGCCCCAACATGGGGTCCATAGTGGTGGTCCGCTGGTGCAGGCCTGGGACTCATAGTTGGATAGTTGGAGGCACACTCCTGGCAGCCTCAGGTCAATGTACAGGGTCTGAATGAGGTCTCATGGCAACTTCTATGAGGTGTTTTCAGAGGCAAAGAGCCTGGCCTTCTCAGGTATGGCTTGGGAAAGACTGGCAGATACTATTCCTGAATGCATGTGGGCTTCTCCCAAGCAGTAGAGGCAGTGTTGATGTGCATTGCTGACTGAAGGAATGCAGGCAGGAGGTGCAGATTTTAAAGCCTAGGGTTTTTGGCACAGTCCAGTATCCATATGTCAGTACAGAGGGCAGAGGTGTTCACAGGGAACAAAAACTCTCTAAAAAGGAACCCTGATCCTACTCCTAAACTATCAAACACCTAAAAACTACTGTAAAAACAATAACAATGATTTATGTATAACTGTATATTTTTAAAGTGCATCAGACGCAAGAGGACACTAATAGTTCCGACCCAGACCCTATGATGGTGAGAAGGAACCAGAGATCCAGTTGGTCTGCCCTATCCTTTCTTACCTTGGACAAAACCAGACAGTAAGCCAAGGGCACGCATGGGAGGACCGACCGACACTGTTACTTGAAAAATCTTCAGCTCTAGATGCATAGTGCGCATCCATAAACCCTTGGTAGAATACAATAGGGACCGATCACTCAAAGAAAAATCTCATCTTTTCTTGTTGAGATCTCCTTGCTGATGTCCAGCCATCAATTTGAACTCAATGTGGCCAAAACTCAACTGTTGATGTTCTCCCCTGCCCACTAACCCTTCCCATTTTTCCTCTCACAGAACCTGTTATTCAGGCCCATAATCTAGACAAGCTCTTTGAGTCCCAAATATCGAGGTTACGTCTAAATATTGCCCTTTACATAACATCTCCAAGATCCAACCTTTCCTCCCGCTTCACATTATCAAAAACCTCTTTTCTCGGCCATCAATTTAATATTTCAACTCTTTAAAAGACTCTGAAGCATACACATATCCAGACTCCAAAAAGCGAGGATCTGTGAGGTAACTCCAAATTGGAAAATCTTAGCAAGATCCTAAAAGAGAATGACACTAAATTAGGTTAAGATGTGAAGGAACATACCAATCCACAGGCTGTCTGAAACTAAAGCATGAATATTTAAGTAACATTAAGCTGCAATAAGTTTCAAATGTATTAACATTGTCAAAGTGTCATGATTGCTTGCTTAACAAGGAAGCAAACAATATAAGCAACCATTTGTCTTCCGTGCCCTTTCTGTATCTGTTCTAGAGTTAGGAATATGTAGCCAGAGCTACAATCAAGAGTACAAAATGGAATCAAATAACAACAAATGGTGTTCATCAGGTTACACTCTGCATTCCATGTTATGATGCTCTATTCCTTCAATGTACGAGCGAAAAGGCTCTGCTTATAAACTGCAGAAACTCATCAAGTCCAAAAATTCAGCACACTTTGTCAGCTACACTTGCGTTTAATTTTCATTCAGAAAAATGTTAAAACTTTCTTTCCTTCATCTCAAAGCTGGATTAGGGTTAAGTATTCTATACCTGGCAGAGTGATAGGGAAACCCTATATCAAAAAGAAAAAAGCCATACCTATTTTACTAAGCAAGTCAACCTGAAAATTCATACACTTCTCACTGTGTAGAGACTATGAAATATATACTTAAATGTTATGCTGAAATTAACATATTAAAGCTTATTATTGGAGATGGCTATCCTAAAAATTGTCATTTGTGGCAATACAAAGACACTGTGAAACCAGTATAAATCCTGCTTTAGAAAATCTGAAAAACTGTATACGTAAACAAACATTTAAATCCTTCCTATTTATTGATCTTCAGGATGACACAGTTTGCTACACTTGAAGCTGCAGTTTCAGCTCTTCTTGTATAAATACATATGATAAGAAAATTCATTCTATTTGGCTAACACCACTGGAGAAGTCTTTCCAAATTTTATTAACAGAGACCTATAGTTGCAATATGGTCACCTGAAACTACTTAATGAGCCAAGAAGTTGGCCGACAAACCTGATCACCTTCAAAACTAATCTCCCAGGGAGACTGGTCTTAAAAATCAATAAACAAACACTCCTAAGTCTTTCTAGTAACTTGTAAAGACAGTCTATATCCTACAAACAAACAAAGAGAGCAGTTTTGTCCTGCTGGAGATTGAAATAAACTCACAAAAAATATGAGAAACCAACTCTTATTTAATAAAAGGTATTGCATAAGATATTCCATTTTCCACTATGAATGAATGGTAGAACTAGAAGTAGAGAACGAACATAATGAACACTGCAGGGAGACAGCAATTAGTACCTTAATAGATGAAAGGCAAGTAGATAGGACTGTTACAAATGAATGCAACAGGTGCAGCACTGGACCCTAATAAGGAATAACCAATAATGGATACAGCAAGGGGGATGTCTCCACATATTAGAATAGTAGTACAAATAGTGGGGAAGGTAAGTAGCCATCACCATTACATCACTATGAGTGGAGTGTAGAAGAACTAGAAACATGATTCACAAAAATAATATAAAAGTCTCAGAACTGGAATAAGGCTATTATCATTTACTTACACACACACACACAAAACCTGAGGAACTATTGACCTACCAGCCTCCTGCAGGCAATCTACAAAGTTTTCACTAAGATACTGAACAATTGACGCACTGCAGCCCTACATTTCATTCAATCAATAGAATATGCAGAACTTCAATCAGGATTTTCTATAAAAAAGACTACCTTTTGTGATAAATGAACCTCTGGAGAAGATTCTACTATAACTTACCATCATGTATGTATTCATCAACTATGAGAAGGCTTTTGAGTTAGGATAAAAAGGTCTTCATGTTGAGATCATGTTTAACAGACACACAAAAGAATACATCTACGGACCGGAGTTTCACTGAACAATAAGAATATATTTGAATACATCTATCTTGTGCTGCTACTCTGATCACTTACAGTAGCCTAAATTGAAAAACAGGTTTATTTTTTTACATTTCTTTTGTCAGCCTTTGCTAACCACTAAATGGTTCTAGCATAGTAAGTATCTTCTACCAGAATGCCAATCACTTTTTATTTGTAAGACTGGGTTTAATACACAATTGGGTGAAATATTTTTTAATTACAGTTTGTTTTTCCATCAAAATATACCTGATTGTGATTTCACAAACCTGTAGCAAATGTTATTAAAGTTGTTCCTTTGACAAAAGTTAATTCAAAACTTCAACTGGGATTAGCTTGACCAACATAGTCAAATCTGTCCCATGACATCAGTGCTGGTTCCCTGATTGGCTGAGACTACTAACTCATGTAATCAAGAGAGTTAAGAGAAGCTTACTTTATCAACTATAGAGAGATGGGGTAAGGAGGAATTTGTGATGGTAGGGGGAAAGGAAAAGCCAATTACTGGTAACGCAGCAGTGGAGGTACTTACATTAATTTTCTCTGTCATCAGGAACAGGGTGGCCACCTGAAGAATACTGACCTCTTGCTACACTTTGGCAGAATGTACCTGTTTCTTCTGCTGAGCAGCTAGAGATCCTAATAATCCAGAATGTGCTAATAGTATTTCAATGCTGAGTCATGCGGATTGATAGTAGTGACTGAGAGACAGGAGACCATTTTCACATAGGCCACTACCTGTTATACTCAGCATAATGATCTGGTTGCTGCAAAACACATTTTTTTCAGGGCATCGTGTCCCCTATTTTAGACTATAATGCATCATCCCCTTAGCTTAGATTTCTGTTTTGGCTAGATCAGGGGTCAGCAACCTTTCAGAAGTGCTGTGCCGAGTCTTCATTTATTCACCCTAATTTAAGGTTTCGTGTGCCAGTAAAACATTTTAACCTTTTTAGAAGGTCTCTTTCTCTGAGTCTATAATATATAACTAAACTATTGTTGTACGTGAAGTAAATAAGGTTTTTAATATGTTAAAGAAACTTAATTTAAAATTAAATTAAAATGCAGAGCCCCTCGTACTGGTGGCCAGGACCCAAGCAGTGTAGTGCCACTGAAAATCAGCTCGTATGCCGCCTTTGGCACACGTGCCATAGGTTGCCTACCCCTGGGCTAGATCATGGACTGAGTGATCTTGGAGGCTCAGGATCTGGTAAAGATCCCTGCACTACTTCTGGAGGTAAATTCCCTAGCTGTCTTAATCTCCATCTGATGTTTTTCTGTCCATATGTTGTAAATGTGGCTGTTTATATGTTGCATTATCCTTCCTGTGTTCACTCCACAATATACAACTGCCAAAGACAGCTGTCACAGTTCATTTTTCTCAATGGGTGCTGTTGGGATGCTGAATTACTGGGAAAAATCAGGCTTACACTACTTCTGAATTACATATTTTTAAGCTATTGATGGCATGAAAGCCCATTTACAAGACAAGATACAAATCTCTTATAACTGGCATTACCAACAACAAGATAATCAAAGTATTGCAGAAAAACATGAAGAAATTGACGCATTTTGCGTATTACCAAGTTTGGATATCTGAACAAAATTATATCCATATGTAAAACTGACTGAACTTACAGTAAACACTGAACTTGCAGAAGAAAGTAGTGAACAATGAACCAACAAAGATGTTCATGAAATTATCACTGGTGAACTCGTACAAAAAACCCAACACATCAAAATGTTGCATGACACAGAAAATAAATGAAGCTTGAGATATACCAGGATTCTGGAAGTTCCTATGGACAACGAAATGGAGAACTTTAAATAATCTTTTCTTCATTAGACTTCATAGATCTTATCACAGTGTACACAAGTATATTTACATAAGTCACCTTGTAATTATCTTACACAGCAATGGTGACTAAAATTCATGTATATAAAACATAATTAATGATGACAGGATGGTACAAATTGTACTACCCTGTCACTGGCCTGTTGCAACCCTGACAGATTTGACATGTGAGACTACACGATAGCAGGGCCGGTGCTTCCATTAGGCGACCCTAGACGATCACCTAGGGCGCCAGGATTCAGGGGGCAGCATTCTGCGCTCTCCCCACCAGGTGCGCGGGAGCTTCGGTTCCACTCCAGTCGCGCCGCCAAAGAAGAACCCTCCGCCGACATGTCACGGAAAACAGCAGCAGGCAATTGAGCTACCACTGACGTTTGGGCAATGACTGCCACTATCGCCTGCGGCATTTGGCGGAGGGTCCTTTTTCGGCGGTGTGACAGGAGCAGAACTGGAAGCTCCCACGCGCCCCATGGGGAGCGCGCAAAATGTCATCCCCCCCGAATTTTGCCTAGGGCGCCAGAAACCCTGGCGCTGCTCCTGCACGACAGAATTGCTGTATGCGAATCCTCAAAAAGGAAGTACATGTTCAGAATCATTTAATTGACACTCATTCTCCATTTTTCTTGCTTGGTCAATAGCATCCACTTTTTTGGGCTGTGCTGGCTGCTTGCAGACTGACCAGCAGGCAGGAAGTTGCAGCCACTTTGTACAAGTGACAGACTTTCACCATCAAGAACCCTGCACTTGAATCTTTTTACGAATGCAGGTCCTAAAGTGTGTCTCAAGGTGGCTAATTTGTTCCTTTTTAAAACATATAGACTGCATATATAGTGGATCACTTGGCTCAACTACTACCAGCACAAATCATAACAAAACACCGAGCACAATCCCCTAAGACACGTATCAACACAACCACTCACATAATATCATGACCAGCATACACAATAATCCCAAACATGCATAGCCTCACACCACAGCACACACCCATTATTTGCCACCCACACAAATCAACAAAAATCTTCCAGGAATGTCACTGTCTGTGTCACTGGGATCCTAGAATGTCTACTGAGTCAGTAAAAGCAGCAAAGAGTCCTGTGGCACCTTATAGACTAACAGACGTTTTGGAGCATGAGCTTTCGTGGGTAAATACCCACTTTGTCGGATGCATATAGTGGAAATTTCCAGGGGCAGGTATATATATGCAAGCAAGAAGCAGGCTTGAGGTTAGTTCAATCAGGGAGGATGAGGCCCTCTTCTAGCAGTTGAGGTGTGAAAACCAAGGGAGGAGAAACTGGTTTTGTAGTTGACAAGCCATTCACAGTCTTTGTTTGTTCCTGAGCTGATGGTGTCAAATTTGCAGATGAACTGAAGCTCAGCAGTTTCTCATTGAAGTCTGGTTCTGAAGTTTTTTTTGCGGTAGGATGGCTACCTTAAGATCTGCTATTGTGTGGCCAGGGAGGTTGAAGTGTTCTCCTGTAGGTTTTTGTATATTGCCATTCCTAATATCTGATTTGTGTCCATTTATCCTTTTCCGAACTTTGCGAACAGGGGCTGCTGACAGGGAGTTCAGCGAGGGAGTTCTCCAGGTGAAGGAGGAGCAAATACAGCATCTGTGGGGTAAGTGATTGTCTGTACTGTGTGTTTGTTTGTGTTTGGGTGTTACTTGCTATGTACTGAGCTTGTGTTTGTCAGTCTGTTTGGTTGTTTGTTTGAAGGACCGTGTGCTGTGGCTGGCAGTTGGAGGCTGTGAGCTTCAAAGGAAGGTTTGAAAGCTAGAAGACTCTGGTAACTGGCTGAGCCTTAATCAGTGGGCAGGGCATTCACTCAGGCCAGGGCTTTATAAAGCCGCGCACAGCGACCAGGGAGCTTTCGGAACAGGGGCTGCTAACAGGGAGTTTCGCAAGGGAGTTTGGAACAGGAGCGGGATCCCTTGTCGGTTCCATCTGTGCCCTTTTAGTCCCCTTAAAACCAAACTACATTCAAAACCTCCTTCTTTAAACCACCCTTTCATTAACTAGGCATCAATGCAGTCAGAAGCCCAGCAGGAAAGTGGGGGCTATCCAATTTATTGCACTGAGTGTAGCACGTATGATTACCTGCCCTGTGGGCGGATGGCGTATATGTGCAGTCGGTGCAAGGAGCTCTTGGCCCTCAGAGACCACGTACAGACTTTGGAGGCCAGGGTGGCGGAACTGGAGGAGCTAAGAGAGGCAGAGAGGTATGTGGATGAGGCTTTCCGGGATACTGTACAATTGTCCCACCTCTGGTCAGACAGCCCCTGCGCTGCTGAGGAGGAGGAAAGGCCTAGGGAAGCAGAGCAGTCAATGGGAGCAGAGGGAAACATTCCCATAGTTGGGACCCTCCTTCCAGATGGTGCTGGGGTTGCTTCTCGCACTGAGGTTACCTCCCCGGGGGAGGGAACTCCAGTTTCTAGGAAAAGGCAGGTGTTACTAATGGGAGATTTGATCATTAGAAACGTAGATAGCTGGTTTGTGATGACCGGGAGAACTGTATGGTGACTTGCCTGCCTGGTGCGAAGGTTGCAGATCTCTTGAGGCATCTAGACAGACTTATGTGTAGTGTTGGGGAGGAGCTGGTGGTCGTGGTACATGTAGGTACCAGTGACATAGGGAAGGGTAGGAGAGATGTCTTGGAAGCCAAATTTAGGCTGCTAGGGAAAAGACTGAAATCCAGGACCTCTCTGGTGGCATTCTCAGAAATACTCCCAGTCCACACGCAGGGCAGGTAGGCAGGCAGAGCTTCAGAGTCTCAATGCGAGGATGAGACGATGGTGTAGAGAGGAGGGGTTTACGTTCATTAGGAACTGGGGAAACTTTTGGGATGGGGTGAAGCCTACACAGAAGAGATGGGCTCCACCTAAACCAAAGCGGAACCAGACTGCTGGCATTAAACATTAAAAAGGTTGTAGAGCAGTTTTTATACTAGGAGACGAGGGAAAGCCGACTGCTGCAGAGAAGCATGTGGATTGGACACAGACTTCTCTTAGGGGAGAGTCTGATGATAGAGAATCTCCAGGTTATAGTCAGGAGCAGAGGACGGAAGAGGATAATGTAAGGGCCAGATCAGATGATAAACAGTCACATAAAAAAGAAAATGGCACATCAGAAAAGGGCAGACAAATAAACAGGGACAAGTTTTTAAAGTGTTTGTACACAAAGCCTAGAAGTTACATAATAAGAATGACTTAACTGAGTGCCTTGTGAATAAGGAAGCTATATTTGGATATAATAAGGCAATCAACAAAACCCTGGCTGGCTGAGCATGCAATCAAACTGGACACATCATTCAGGGTACAAAACTATATCGGAAGGACGAAACCGTCTCGCAGGGGAGTGCACTATAGTGAAAGAAACGTAGATTCAAATAAGTAAAATCTTAAGCGGAATCCACATGTTCCATAGAATCTTCTATGATAGAGTCTTACTCTAATAAAATTAACATTAGGGATCTATTATCGACCACCTGACTAGGACAGTAAAAGTGATGATGAAATGCTAAGGGAAATAGACAGGCTATCAAATTAAGAACCCAATACAGTAGGAGATTCAATTATCTCCATATTGACTGGGAACATTTCACTTCAGGCAAAATGCAGAGATAAAATTTCTCGATACTTTAAATGACTGCTTCATGGAGCAGCGGTACGGGAACCCACAAGGGAGAGGCAACTCTAGATTTAATCCTGAGTGGAGCGCAGGAGCTGGTCCAAGAGGTAACTATGCAGGACCACTTGCAAATAGTGACCATATATAACAACATTTAACATTCCTGTTGGAAAGAACATCTCAACAGCCCAACATTGTGGCATTTAATTTCAAAAGGGAAACTATACAAAATGAGAGGGTTAGTCCCTGCAAGCTGCATGGCGCTTCTAAAGACACCATAATAGAGGCCCAACTCAATGTATACCAATTAAAAATACAGTTAAAAGAACTAAAAAAGACCCACGTGGCTTAACACCATGTAAAAGACAGTGAGAGATAAAAAGACTTTCCTTTAAAAAGTGGAATCAAATCCTAGTGAGGCAAATGAAAGGAGCATAAACACTGCCAAATTAAGTGCAAAGTTGAATAAGAAAAGCCAAAGAGGAGTTTGAAGAACGGCTAGCCCAAAACCAAAGATAAAACAAATGTTTTTAAGTTCATCAGAAGCAGGAGCTGCTAAACAACCAGTGGGCCCCATTGAATGATAGAAATAACAAAAGGAAGCGCTTTAAAGATGATAAATCTTGCGAGAAACTAAATGAGATTAGCTTTGCTTCATGTCTTCAAGCTGAGGATTTAGTGAGATTCCAAACCTGAACTGGCTTTTGTAAGTGGCAAATCTTAGGAACTGATCAACAGACTGAAGTGTCACAGAGAGTGTTTGACAATTAATTGTAAACTCAACATTAACAAGTCACAAGGAACCGATGGCATTCACCCAAGGTTCTGAAAAAGAACTCATGTGAAGTATGTGGAATTAATTCAACTAAAGGTTTGTAACTTGTCCTTTAAATCACTTCGGTAGTCATGACTGAGTTAGCTAATGTAATAGCTAATATTAAAAAAGGACTCTGAGGTGATCCGACAATACAAGACTGGTAAGCGATCTAAGATCAGCACCAGCGAAATTAGTCGATAACAATTAGTTAAAGACATAATGTCAGACACATAGAAAACAAACTGTTGAGCAAAACAGTCAACTACGGTATTCTGTAAAAGGAATCGTGTTCTTACTCAATACTATAGAGTTCTTGAAGGGTCAACAAACAAGTGGCAAAGGGATCCAGAGACATAGTGTAACTTAGATTCCAGAAAGCCTTTGACAGGTCACTCACCAAAGCTAGTTACATTAACCATTAAGCATGTCATTGACTACCAAAGAAGTCCTTCATGGAGCTGAGAACTGGTTAAAAGACAGGGAACAAAGGGTAAGGAATTAATGTAAACATTCCTATTGGAGGTAACTAGTGGGTTCCCTCAACGGTCAGTCTTTATAGGACCATTCTTATTTCAATTTATTCATTAATTAGCTCTAGAAGAAAGGGGCTAACACAGTGAGGTGGCAAACTTGCAGATTGATACATACAACTACTCAGATGTTAAGACCAAAAGCAGATGTGAAGAACTTCAAAAGATTCACAATAACTAAGTGATGGGCAAACAAATGCAAATATTAAATTTACATGTGAAAATTAAAGTGAGCACATTGAAAAACATAACACCCAACTATACATACATATATGGTGGCATATTAGTATAGACGACTCAGAAAAAAGAACTTGGAGTCATCGTGGATAGTTCTCTGAAATGTCATGACAAGTACTGCAGACGCTCAGAAAAGCAAACATGTTAGGAGATCATTAAAAAGAGAACAGAGAAGACTGAGAATATACTTGTTGCCTTAATAAATCCATGGTACCCCACATCTTGAATACATGTGTTACATGTGTCTCCTCAACCTCAAAAAGATAATTCTAGCACTAGACAAGGTTCAAAAAGGGCAACTAAAAATAATTAGGGGTTTGGAGAGGTCCCATAATAGGAAAAAGTTAGAGCTAGGACTCTTCAGCTTGAAAAAAGAGGAGACTAAAGGGGATAATATAGAGTATAATAAATCATGTGATATGGAGAAAGCACGATGAAGAAAAGTTATTTCTTAATCCCATACAGCAGAACTAAGGCCACCAAATGAAATCATAGGCAGAGTTTTAAAACAAATGAAAGGACGTTCTTTCTCATGTAGTGCACAAGTCAACACACACTGAAACTCCTTACCTAGAGTTGTCGAAGGCTGGACTATAACAGGGTTTAAAAGAACTAGGAATAAATTCCACTGCAGTTAAGTCCATAAATGGCTAATTAGCCAGGATGGTAGAATGTGTCCCTGAGACCTGTTAGTCAGAAGGATCGGAAGATGGATGGCAGGAGAGTGATCACATTGATCATTGCGTTAAGGTTCACTCCCCTGGGCAATCTGGCATTGGCCACTGATGGTAGACAGACTATCTGAGCTTACAGAGTCTTTGTCTACGGTACGGCTGTTACTTATATCTTATGTTTCCTAAGAATGTCCAGTTTGCGCCAATGTACAATAGCAGAGCGTATCTGGCATATGCTGCGTATATTACACTTGGTTGACATAAGTCAGCCATGAATACGGGTGATTGTGTGGACTGAATCTGGTTAGGTCTGTGATGATGTCGTGGTGTAAGATATATGGACAGAGTTGCATGAGTTTGTCTGCACGATTGGTCTGAGCCTAGAGTTACTCATAGTGCGGTGTCAGTTGCTGGTGAAAACTTCAGGTTTTCTGTGGGTGAAGGATGCGTCCTGCCACATCCAGCAGTAAAGTGTGGGGATCATTGTCCGGATGTTAGAATCCCTGATGATGTTGTTGGATGGGTTTTAGCTGGGACTTTGTATGTGATCGCATAGGAGTCCTTTGGTTTCTTTCTTGGCGTTTGTCTTGCAGTAGGAGCTTCTGGTACGTGTCTGCTTCCATTGTCTGTTTCACTTATTTCCTTGTGCCTGGTATTGTACGTTTTGAGAATGCTTTGGTGAGGATTTTTGTAGTGTTCGGTCTATGTCTGAGGGCTTAGCAATGCGTTAGTACCTCAAGTGTTTTGCCTGTAGACAATGGATCGTGTGTGTATACTCAGCACAGAAGCTGGAGGCATGAAGGTAGAACTAGCGGTTGGTGTTTTCGATATAGGTGGTGTTAATAGTCCATCAACTTATTGCACCGTGGTGTCTATGAGTGGAACCTCCCGTGTAATTGGTCCAGGCTGAAGTTGATGTGGAGGTGGAAGCTGTATCTGAACATCGTGGTGGATTTTTCCAGAGTCCTCCTTAACCCATAGGGTCAGATGATGAAGAATGTCATCAATGTAGCGTTAGTAAGAGGGTGATGATGGACGAGAAGCTTGAGGAAAGGCGTTGTTCGCAAAGGTCCGCCATAAAAAATTTGGCATATTTTGGGCCATGTGGTGCCCATAGCGTGCCCACTGATCCCTCCCCCCCCTCCCCCCCCCCCCCCCCCCCTCCCCACCCTCCCTCCCGCCCCCCACGCCCTCTCCACCCCCCGCCCACGCGCCCCCGCCCCCCCCCTCCCCCCGCCCCCCCCCTCCCCCCTCCTTGGAAGATGTATACATGTCATCAAAATTTGAAAGTTGTGTTGAGATAAAAGCAACAGAAGCTCAGCAACCAGTTTGTCGCTGTGCATCATCAGGAGATACACTGTTCTCGCAGCTATTGTATCTCCATCTTGTGTGGGATGTTTGTGTAGAGAGCCTCCATATCCATCGTGGCTAGATGGTGTTTTTCTGGAAGTCACACCGTCTATTGTAGTTTCTCAGGAAATCAGTGTGTCACGGAGATAGCTAGGAGTGCTGGTGGCACAGGGTCCTGCAGTAAGGAGCCCCACATATCTGACTAGTCCTTCAGTGAAAGTGCCAATGCCTGATATGATGGGGGTCCCAAAGATCTACCCTGTGGTGTTTGTGATCTGTGGTAGTAGATAAATAACCCCGGTCGGCGCTTAAGGTATGTTGATTTGTTCCGGTGTGATGTAGGGCTGTCTATAGATGTGCAGCGTTTCTTATTATTCCTAGTGGGATCTGAAGGGAAGTGACCTGAATAAATTTTGGTATTGAGAGGTTCGTCTGGCAGCCTCCTTCTGTTAGTACCGACTGTCATTGACGACATCGTTTTTTATCAGTCTGAATTTAATCAGGGTGTTTCTGAGCTGTGGATCATTGCATTCTGCACGACTTAGGTTCTGAGGCAACAAATGTTTGTTTTTCCACAATTTCTGCTGCTTCACGTCTGTGAATGCATTCTTGTATAGGTCCAGACTAGTCCATTTTAACCCTCAGGACTCAGGATTAAACAAGACTGTGAATGGCTTGTAGCGTACTACAAAACCAGTTTCTCCTCCTTGTTTCTATACCTCAACTCTAGAGAGAGGCCTCACTTCTCCTGACTGAAACTAACACTCGTTATCTTCTACCGCTCTTGCTTGCATATATATACCTGCCCTGAAATTTCCTCTACATCATCCGACAAGTGGGTATTACACCCACGAAACTCAATGCTCAAACGCTGTTAGTCTCAACAAGGGTGCAGGGACCCTTGCTGGTTTTACAGATCCAGACTAACATGGCTACCCCTCTGATATTGAGTCAGTGTGAAGTGATATAAACAGTTACAAGCATGGCTGACAGTTCTTTTTGTACAGAATATCACCAAGTTCAATCACCAGTGAGCACTGTGAGAACCAGAAGGAACAGCGGAGTCCAAGGCTTCTGTGGTGGCTGGAATATGACAGTTGATCAGAGAAGGTGGGAATAATAATTACATAGAGTTACAAAGAAGTGGCTGTGCCTCCATCCCGGAGGCAACTCTGAGCATAAACTTTGGGGAACTGCTGTCTGTACAACACAGTGCATGGAAACAAGAGCTCCCATTTCTGGCTTTTTTTTTTGTGAACAGATGACTTAAATTACACTTGTGCAACAGCATGGGCTTTCAGCTACAAGTTTTTAATAACATTTTAAAAGGAAACAAGCTACACAAAGGTAGCTCTGCTACTCATTTCCAAATAATGAGCTGGTGTACCCTGTGCCACAGTGTGGATTATATGGGTGTGAATTGCAGTGCACATTGAAGTGGTGCAATCTGTCTGATGTGGAGGTTGCCGGCACAAACTAAAAGGTAACTAGTACACGTTAACGTAGTCCTCTTTCAGATATACCCTAGGTCTCACATCAACCCTCCTAAAGCATTGATTGCCCTATCTCTTCCAGAAATTCATAAGGCTTTTGCTACCGTAACTTTTCTCCATCATCTTTCTTGTGACTCCCTTAGATGGTTCCTTATGACAAACTTGCTCCTAATCTTACAGTGATAAGACTTCCAAATACCTTTCTGCTCTGAGGTCCTTCTTCCATCTACAAAGCTGTGTTAACTTTCTTATTTTATTGTTCACATAATACTAAAATAAATTTTAATAATTTTCACTTATTTTGTTAACTGGAAGAAATGGGTAAGAGGAGGGAGGAGTGCCGAGAGCAAGTGAGAGAGAAGTAGTTATGGCTTTTGAAGTAATCTATCCACACCAGCATTTCCCAAACTTTTTTGGCCATGGAACACTTTTTAGCCTCTTATGGAACACTTATATTATTATTTTGTAATCATTTGGTTTTCAAATTAAAAATTGCATTATTTATACTCAAATGTATTTTATTTTATAAAACAAAGCAGAAATACAAATTTAAAATAACGAACTACCAATTTCTAACTGGAAAGCACGCACAAAGTAGTATAAAAATCAAGTGCAAGAGTCAAAATTAAGAACACTGTTCTACTTAAAAAAAGGTTTTTATATATACACAAACAACAAACAAATTAGATTTTTACTAGGAAAATCTATTTTTATAAACAGAAATACAAATTTGGATTTAATGGGATTGGTGTTTCTGCGTTTTTCTATCACAAATTCACTTAATATTAGGAATAATGCTGGAAAGTTGAATCCTCATGTCAGGCACAGCATCAAGTCTATTCCTATATTTCGTTTTTGTTGCAGTACGCAAAAATCCCATCTCACACAAATAAGTTGTAGCAAAAGAAAGGTGCACTCTAACTGCATGTTTAGCCACATTAGGGTACTCTTCTATTAGGCTACTCCAAAAATTATTCAGCCTAAGATCTTTAAACTTTTGTTTCAAATCAGAGTCAGAAATTAAGTCAATTAGGCTTTCATAGTCGTGCGCAGTAAAGCCGACTGGTTTGGCTGTAATTACAAACGGATTTCGAACCCAAGCTTATCATCAGTAGTTGTAGGAAAATATTCTAATAAAGATGCCTGCAAGTCACGTTAAGTGCTGTAAAATGGTGCTGGAAACTTCTTCATGGACTGTAGAATTTATTTCAGTCAGAAATTCATGTACTGTAGGGAAGCAATCAAAGTTATTCTGTTCTACAGAAGATACCCAGAATTCCAGTTTCTTTTTTAACGACAAAATTTTATACACTGTAGTAAAAAATGGTCACACTCTTTCCTTGCAGCGACAGATTAATTTCATTTAATTTTGCAAAAATATCTGCAATATGCAAGTCTCATTAGCCACAAGGAATTTGTCAGTCACTAAATTTTCGTCCTGAATTATCTGAAGTGAAGAATGCCAGTAGTTCACTACGAAGCTCAAAAAGCCTCACAAGCACTTTTCCTCTGGATAGCCACCTCACTTCCGTATTTAAAAGAAGCGCTTTGTGCTGACTACCCATTTCCTCACACAAAATTTTAAATAACCTGGATTGAAGTGGTCGAGATTTGACAAAATTGATAATTTGTACTGCTTCATCGAGCACAATTTTCAGATATGCCGGTATTTTTTTTTTTAACTGCAAGTGCTTGTCTGTGTAGAACACAATGGCACTTGGTGCTTTCTGGTGCCACACTTATGATTTGCATTACAGCCCCCTTCATGTTCCCTATCACTGCCCAAGCACCATCACTACATACATCAATACATTTTCCCCAACTAATTTCATGCTTTCTGATAAAATTGCTGATGCAGTTGAATATTTCTTCTTCAGTTGTGTTGCTTTGCACAGATTCACGTAACAGCAGGTCCTCTTCAATAATATTACTAAATCTATATTGGACAAATACACTAATAGCACAGCAAGTCCTGAAACGTCAGTGGACTCATCTAGCTGCAATGAATACTCATGGCAAATTTTCAGTCAGCAAACTAGCTCTTTTTCTATGTCATCGGCAAGATCTTTAATACGGCAAGCAACAGTATTATTTGACAACTGTACAGCATCAATTTTTTTTTTTTTTTACCAAACTGCTTGCTCAACATGTACGTTACAGTATCTTTCGCGCAAGGCTTGATAAGTGTTTCTCCAATAGTGCGATCTTCTCCGGCAAGCGCTATACAGTAACTTAGTCGGTAAGATGCCTCTGTTGCATTTTTGTTGTCCGTTTTAGCAATTTTAACCACTGAAAGTTTACAATTTCCAAGTGAGTCATGCTTCCTCTTGAAAAAACTTATATCTTTGTCTTTGTATTCAGCATGCTTGGTTTCCAAATGCCTACGAAGTTTAGCAGGAGACAATGAACTGTTTGCTAGTATTTTGTTGCACACGACGCACTGCACATCAGGAACATCTTTACTTCCAACACACAGAAAACCGTAAGACAAATAACTTTCATCATACTTTCATTTAGGTCTTTTAACACCTGCTGCTTCTTGTTTTTTGATATACTTTGGTGGAAATTCTTTCACCTTGGATAACTCACTAGTACTAACAGATTTTTCGGCAACAAAAGACTGATTGTTCATCCTCACTTTGAAGTGTCTCAATATTTTGCTCGTTTATTTCGGCCACAGTTGGAGTACCAGAGGAACTTGGTTTTCGTTTCAAAGTTCCTTCTTTTAGCCACAAATCCATGGTGATTAGGTTTAGTAACAATATTTCGAAATACTGATTTTTGTCAAAATTTGTTTGTCACAAATATTTATATTGTTTCAAGCGAAGCTAGTTTAGTTGTGCTTACTGCACACATGGTAAAGACCCACAGGTTTGAATGTGTTGATTGAATATGTTATATTCAACATGGCGTACAGAATGGTGTGTGCACACCACTGCAGTTCACGCACCCTCGAGAGAAAGGGTTACGACATCACTAACTGAAACGTGCCCGAAAGGGGTAGATGTCAACATGCTTGCATGCCACGTTCTCTTTATGCCATGATACTCAATATGAGATCTATCAATAACCGGAAAAAGAGTTTTATATTAAACTATAGTCATTCAAAAAGAGTTGTAAACTATGCTTCAAATATGCCAAATTTAAAATTAAAAAAAAAAAATTAAAGACCTTTTTTTTAATTATGATTCTTTTACGGAACACCTATTCACATCATGGAGAACACCAGTGTTCCGCAGAACATAGTTTAGGAAACACTGATCTACACCAAAAGAAGTCTTCAATATTTATGTTAATAAATATTTTTACAGAATCCTTTACAACATATTTTAAAGTGTTGTTTATATAATTACCTCAATTCTGCCAAAAAAAATTTGGTGGGTTTTTAAAGTTATCGCCATTCTGGGTATTTCATTAACTGCCCTTTTCTTTCCTGATTACAAGAAGCCAGCTCCACCCACTGAGATAGGAGATCCCCCTGCTGGATCAGCAGAAATGTCGGATTCAGTTTTTTCTTCTTTATGCATAGATTTGGAAGGATTAAAAAAAAATGTCAGTAAATATTGATAAACGCTAATTTCACCCTATGCACACAAATCAATAAAAAAAATTTCCACTTCTAATAATCAAATTTTACAGATAGGGAAAGAAAGAAAAATGCTTCTTGAGAACTTATTAGAGTTTGATTTACAGCTATTTTCTTAGTATACTTTGACATGTGACACTGACAGTTTGTGTTTTAATGGTTATAAAGCTTTAACTTTTTGAATCTCAAAGTATGTTGTCATTAAATAATTATGGCCTTTCCATGATTTCTGGCAACTATGAAAATTGAAATAAATAAAAATAGAAAAAATGCTTATGAAAATCTATATAATCAGCCAAAATTATATAAAAAAATAAAAATAAAATTCTGCCAAGCCTACTTATGCAAAACAAAAGAGATCACCACCACACATACAATTCTTCCTAAACACAAGAGATCGCAGGCTAGTGAAAGGTGTGATGGGGGGCAGTGAAATGAATGTCTTCCCATTGCCACCCCTATAAAGACAAGAAGCCCTAGCCAAGTGCCAAGGCAGTCACATTTAACCCTATAGCATTCTCCACAGCCCCTCCCATTTCAGGGCACCAGGAAGAGCTGTCCGCAGACCTCCTCCTCACTTCATAGGGGAGAGAAAGAACCGACTTCCACCCACCCAAGAGGTTACTGAGTTAAAGAAGAGAGGATCAGCCTTTTTTCTGGAGTTCTGCAGAGAGAAAGGGCTGTATCTAGGTTCCCAGTGTCACTGTATCAACTGGCTGATAGCCTCTTCCTAGCTCTGGGAGGCAAAGAAGTACCTTTCCCCGCCATCTAGCGTCCTCCTGCAGCGAACAAGCAAGCTACAGCACATTGATACTTACTACAGTCATGAAAGGGTAGTGAGATGGTGCAGTGGCAGGTGTGTCACGTAAGCTCTATGTGAAAAAATAACCCCTCACCCTCATTACATTTTCTATCCTCTTCTATCTTTGAAGCCTCATTTACTTTACTTTTACTCCCTGCTGAATCCTTCCTTTCTTCAATCCAACCCTCACTATATCTGCAATGGATCTTTTTGGAACCCTCCTCATTCCTTTTCCTGACATTAGGTTTAGTCAGCGGACATCATCTCTCCTGTTGACTTCAACTACTTATTTTAGAGCAACTTATTTCAGAGTAAGTTTCAAAAACTGAAGTTGACTATGTACTAATGTCTCCCTCTGAGTACCCTCTCTTATTTTTATTTTTTTACTCTTCTCTGTTGCTGTGGGAATTACCTACACACAAAACAAGCCAAGTCCTAAACTTACTACTACTCCCACAGCAGAACCACCTACAGTGTTATTTGGTCCATACTAGAGTATGACTTTTGTGGTCATCATCCAAAGGGTACTTTAGGTCAGGCAAGTGGTTTGCAGATAACAGCCACTTTACTGATCTTTCTTTTTGACATTCTTACCTAAGAACAAATTATGTAAATGTAAGGATTTAAGATTATTTTATTTTTGTATTGACAAAGCGTAGCAAAAGAGAGCCTCTCTTGCTTTTTGTCTGTGCTTGGGAGAAACTATTGAAGATTAACTCAGGTCCAACTGCACCAATGCTTCAAACAACAGGTACAGGTAATGCTTGTAAAATACCTGGGACAGTTATGTGTGGGTAGAAGGCACTGGAAAGTCAATGCCCTCCAAATAATGCTTTTGTTGGAATATTTTTTCACCTACAGTAACTCCTCACTTAAAGTCATCCCAGTTAATATTGTTTTGTTGTTACGTTGCTGATCAATTAAAGAACATGCTCATTTAAAGTTGCGCAATGCTCCCTTATAACCTCGTTTGGCAGCCACCTCCTTTGTTCACTGCTTGCAGGAAGAGCAGCCTGTTGGAGCCAGCTGGTGGGGGCTTGGAACTAGGGTGGACTGGCAGCCCCCCATCAGCTCCCCGTTCCCCTAAGTTCACTGTGCAGCAGTTGCCCAGGACGCTATCAATTGCCGGGCAGTTCAGCTGTCCCTCCTCCCCTCCTGTCATGTGCTGCTCCTGCCCTCTGCCTTGGAACTGCGCCCCGGAGCTTCTTCCTTGCTGTGCGGTGTGTCTGTGTATATATAATGTCAGGTTGTTCACCTCCCCCCTGCTCCTGCACACCGCTTACCCCATCTCCACAGAGCAGGGGCAGGACACAACAGGGCTCAGGATGACAGCAGCTGCTGTCTCAACTTCCTGATCTATGTAAAAAGACAATGTACTTAGAGTGGGGTCAGCATACCGAAAGAGGCAATGCACATCTCTTTCTCTCATACGTGGTGTGTGCCTGTCTCTTCCTGCCATGCTGTCTCCCCTCCCTCCATTCCTGCTGCCTTGTAGAGTCAGAGGCTACATTAACAACACATTAACACTTGATGGCTCAGCTGAGTGCTAATTCATCATTTAACAATAAGGCATTCCCTGGGAAATACCCCACCCTCTGACTTCACCCCCTCAACAAGCTTCACAATCATCATCACTGCATACCAGTATTAAATTGTTTGTTTAAAACTTATACTGTGTGCGTGTATGTATATATATAGTCTTTGATGAAAAAAATGTCCTTGGAACCTAACCCCCCTTATTTACATTAATTCTTATGGGGAAACTGGATTCGCTTAACATTGTTTTGCTTAAAGTCGCATTTTTCAGGAACATAACTATGTTAAGCGAGGAGTTACTGTATTGTAAACAGAGCCAAAGGGCATGTGTGCAGAGATTTGGGATTCTAAATTTTGTTCAGCTTTCTTTAAAGGTTAAGGAACAAAAAGTTGTTGAATTCTTTGGGAATATCTATAAAATTACAAGCGTCCAAAAATGTTGTGAATTCCACCATTTTAAATATAAAAAAGGGGTTATCACAGCCAGCAGGACCAGGAGTAGGGAACTAATCATGGCAACCTCGATCTTTTCACTGAAGAGCCAGGTCTATAGTAGCATATGGACCCCACTATGGTACCAGCCACACTTCCAACAGCATACAGGCATTCTGATGTCAGCAGCCTCAGTCTTGACTGGGGCATCTGAAGGCCACTATCCAGAGGCCCACTAGCCCAATCTCTACCAATAACGCAAGCTGTTTTGTGATGTTGAAAAATTACTTGCGCAGAGAAATGGAGGAAGGTAAACGGGGACTATGATTATGTTTTTATACATCACATAGCACAATGTATTGGGGCAGAAATTTTAATATGCCTGCCCTGGATAAACATTTTCCAATTTAAAGCCCTACTGCTTGGTCTAACTACCAATCCTTGCATCATCAAGATAATTTTGTTTTACTAGAAAGCTGAGAGAGGAGGACTTATTTATTAATGTGTTCCTTTTGAAACCTTTCCAGGAGACCTCTTAAAAAAATAGTTGTCATGAATAGTTTTAGGTTTCACAGCCTACTCATCTATCATTTGGTTTTCCAAAGCTTAACCTTGTGAGAACTTCCACTTCCTTGTTTATGGAACTCTTGCAGAACATTTGTTGTTTATAGCAAATGAATTTCAACCATTCACTAGACTTGTTTCGGGGTATGTGGGGGGGGGGGGGATTGTAGTTTTATTGCCTCTGATCCTGCCAACACAAATCTGAGTAATTACATATGAGTTGGCAGGACCAGGGCCTCAGGTTGTGTAACAATGTTGCCAGTATTAATTCAGAGAAGATGGCTGGGACATGCTCATGTAATCTGCACGCCTGATTCTAATACTGAGCGGGAAGAAAATCAAGTAAACGAGGACACAGCAATGGAGAAAAGAACAACAGAGGGTAGGAGAATAGACAACAAAAGAAAAGATTGTAACAGTCAGGTAGGTGATACCAGCAGTAGAATGACTGTACCTAATCTGACAAGGAATCTACGTACAGACAAGCAGAAACAACTAGATATCTGTACACCAATGCAAGGAGCCTGAGTAACACAATGGAGCAACTAGGTGAAGGAAGTGAAACCAGATATTATTGGGATAATAGAAGCATGGTGGAATAGTAGTTATGACACGAGTATAGGTATTGAAGGGGATGTGCGGCTCAAGAAAGACAGAAATAAAGGTAAAGGTGATGGAGTAGCATTGTAATTAGAAATCAGAAATGATGGAAAAGATAAAACATTACCTGTTTGGGTCAAAATCATTGAGAAAGAATGGTAACAGAGGCTCCACTGGGATAGTGTTAGGGGTCTGCAGTAGAATCCCAGGATCAGATTTGGATACGTACAGAAACCCCTAATATTTTTAATGAAATAACTAGTACTGGGAATTATGTGATTATGGGAGACTAATTTCCCAGATATTCATTGGAAGACGAATGCTACTAATCACAATAGCACCCCATATATTCCTGGATGTGACAGCTAATGGATTTCTTCCTCAAACAGTCACTGAACCCACAAGAAGCGATGCTATTTTACATTTAGTATTGCTAAGTAGTGAGAACCTCAAAGAAGAGCTGGTTGTAGAGGACAACTTTGGTTCAAGTAATCGTGAGTTAATTCAGTTTAAACTAAATGTAAGAATAAACAAAAATAGGTCTGCAACTAGGGTCTTTTTTATTTCAAAAGGGCACACTTAAAAAAATTAAGGGGATTAGTTAGGGAAGCAGACTGTACTGAAAAACTAAAGGATCTGAATGTGGAGAAGGCTTAGAATTAGCTGCTGCAGGTTTGACAAAGTATCTGAAGCATGCCACCCAAATAAGGGTAAAAAATTCATAGGGCAGGGCTGCAGCCCAAACTGGATGAACAAGCATCTCAAACAGGTTTTTAGGAGAAAGCAGAAAGTCTGCAAGAAATGGAAGAAGGGATAGATCAACAAGGAAAGCTACCTCTTGGAGATTAGAAAGTGTAGGGAAAAAATCAGAACGGCTAAAAGCTGAGCAGAGCTGGACCTAGCAAAGGAAACTAAAACCAATAGTAAAAAGTTCTTTAACAATAATAAATAAATAAGAAAATAAGGAAAAACAAAGTGGTTCTGCTTAACACTGAAGACTGGGTGGAGATTATATTTAATCTAGATATGACCCAACACCTAAGCAAATACTTTGCCTCAGTTTTTAATAAGGGTAATGAGGAGCTTGGGTACAGTGACAGGGTGGCTAATGTCCTGGTTGACATGAAACTGTGAGACTAACTTTGGAAGAAAGGCTGGGTGAGGCCGAAGCTAGACCTTGTCCTTACAGAAGTGTACGGGGGCTCGGATGTCAGGGCCTTAAGCTCAGATAACCTCCTGGCTGAAGTTATAGCCACCAGGAATGCTACCTTCCAGGAAAGGTAGAGCAGTGAACATGTTCCTTGAGGCCCATTAGATTCAATAGCACTAAGTTGAGATCCCATGTGGGGATCGAATGTCACACTTGAAGGTGTAACCTGTGAAGACCTTTAAGGAAATGGCTGACTATCGAGTTAGTAAAAACCGATTGGCCAGTGACCCCTGGGTGAAATGCTGAAAGCGTAGCCAGATGAACCTTTATTGATGACATCGAAAAACCTTGCTGCTTCAGGTGTAACAGACAGTCCAAGATAAGAGGTATTGATGAATGAGTAAGTGGAGTGCCCTTCTCCATCAACCAAATCAAGAATCTCTTCCACTTAGCCACATACACGGCCCTAGTGGATGGCTTCCAGCTGCCCAGGAGGACATCTCCAACAGGATCTGAGCATGTTAGCTCCAGAGAGTTTAGTCATAAAGGTTCCATACTGTGAAGTGGAAAGACTCGAGGTTGGAATGCTAAAGGTGACCATGGTCTTGGGTGATCAAGTCCGGAACCAGGGGCAGTGTGACTGGGGTCTCCGCTGACAGGTCTAGAAGAATGGTGTACCGCTGCTGATGGGGCCAGGCTGATGCTATCAATATCAAAGAAGCTCCTTCCCTTCTGACCTTCAGTAGGACTTTGTGAACAGGTGGGAAGGGTGGAAACACATAAAACAGAGGGTCCTTCCAGGGAAGGAGGAAAGTGTCCACCATTAAGCCTGAGCTGTGATTCAGGAAGGAGCAGAACTGCAGATACTTCCTGTTGTGTCTAGTCATGAACAAGTCTATATGGGGAAGATGTTGTCTGGGTGAACGAACCACTCATGGTTGTGGAAGACCTGCTGAGATGGTCCGCCACCTCTTTCTGAGATCCTGGAAGGTAAGATGCTTCTAGGTACATTGAGTGGGCTATGCAGAAGTCCCACAGCTTGAGGGTTTCCTGGCATAGGGGGGAGGAGTGTGCTCCACCCTGTCTGTTTTATATAAAACATTGCTGTCGTATTGTCTGCCATGACCGATACACATCTCCCCCGCAGATGGTCCTGGAAGGTCTGGCAGGCCAACCAACTCTCTCACACTGATGTAAAATGAGAGTTCTGCTAGAGACCAGAGACCTTCAGTCTTGATCCCCCCAGACGCACTCCTTATCCCATTGCTGACACATCTGTAACCAGAGATTGCGAGGGCTGGGGTTTGAGGAAGGGCACTCCCATGCATGCCATTTGAGGACTGGGCCATTACCAGAGAGCCTTGATAACTGAGGGGGACAGAGTGACAACCCTGTCTAAGTGGTCTCGGCTTGGGCAATATACTTAGGCGAGCCAAGACTTGAGAGCCCTGAGCTGAAGCCTCGCATGCTGTACTACATACATACATACAGGCAGCCATATGCCCCAGAAGTATCAAACAGTTCTGTGCCATGGAGGCAGGGTAGCACCCAAGACCCTCTGCGATGGAGCAAATGGCCTGGAAACAAAATTCCGGGAGGAATGTTCTGGCCTGTCACAAATCTAGTACTGCCCCAGTAAACTGTATTCTTTGAGTGGGAGAGAGGGTTGACTTTTGTGCATTCACCAGCAGGCCTAGCCTGTTGAATGTTGCCCTTATCAGAGTGTTTCTGTTATTGCACAGCATCAACTATGAAATACAAGAAAAGACTTTACTTGGCCATTTTACTGTTCTTTCATGAAACAAAACAGAAAGTAAGTTTGCTTGCTCTTGAGAAGTGCTGACAGTAGTATGAACTTTGTCATTAGAATGAAAAATAGACTTGGTATTCAATATCCATGCTCCTAAAGAGAGAGAGAAGGAGATACCTCAAACCCCTGATGACTTCTGACCAAAATCAGAATTTAAAGTTTAGGTTAGTAGTAACCAAAGTTAGCTACATGTGAAGCGGCAGACAGTAAGAGGGTATGCTGCAGTATGGATCCTCAAAAAAGTCTGTTAAAGGTGAAACTCTCCCCCCAAAATTATTAGGCTCTTCAGAGGGAGCGCAGTACATTGGATGAGGAAATTAGAGAAAGCATAGAACAAAAGTAAAGATCAAATTCACTTCTCTGAGCACTTTTGGGGATTAATATGGTATGGTCCAATTTAGCCTTCCATTATAACAGGAGTCTCCAAACTTTATGAGATGAGGGCCATATTAGATTTTTGAAGGGGCTTCGTGGGCCAAAGCGACTGTGAAAGAAATTAAATATATGCAAATATATGCAAAATCCTTAAAAAACACCACCACTCTACTGTGTCAGGGTTGCATTAAATTCTAAATCAGGTATAAAAGTTAATTGATGCAGGTACTGTGAAATCACACAAAATATTTATCAGTACATTAAAATCATTTCACTTTTTTATATTTTATTTCTAAAAACTCTCACATTTGTATCATACAAATACTGTTTGATTCTATTAGTACTGTAGTTACAATTTAACCATTATGAAAGTGTTAATTTCCATCTTCTTTACTCCATTTATTGGAGATATAATTAAGCATCTGGCCTGTATTTTTACTCTAAGGCAGGGGTCTGTGCCTGCTCGGCTGCAGCAGCTACTCTCCTCTAAATTGGCTCCCGGGGGCACTCACCCCCCCACACAAATTCTCCTCTATGCTCACTCACCCATTGCTAGTATTCAATCTGAAATCCAGGGTCATTTAATTGTCTACTTTCTTTTTAACAAGCTGTGGCTACACTTGATTTTTTAGTTGTGTTAACACAATTACAGATTCTCATGTGAACAATCCGCAAACATCTTGTAAGAACCCATGGGCCTAGAATGGGGGACTCAGGGTCTGAGGCAGGCGACACCATCAGAGGATCCAACCACATCAGCCACACCATCAAGGGCTCATTCACCTGAACATATACTAATGTGATATATCCTATCATGTGCCAGCAAAGACCCTCTACCATGCACACTGCGAAACCAGACAGTCTCTATGTAAAAGAATAAATGGACACAAATTGGACTTCAGCAATGGTAACATACAAAAGCCAGTAGCAGAACACTTCAATCTTCCTGGACTTTCACTAACAGATTTAAAAGTAGCCATCCTTCAACAAAAAAAACTTCAAAAACAGACTTCAGAGAGAAACTGCAGAGCTACAATTTATTTGCAAACTTAAGACCATTAATTTGGGCCGAATAGCGACTGGAGTGGCTGGCTCACTATAAAAGCAATCTTCCCTCTCTTGGCATTGACACTTCCTCATCGATTTATTAGGAGTGGACCACATCCAACCTGACTGAATTGGCGTTGTTATCACTAGTTCTCCACTTCATTTGCCAGTATATCTATGCCTGTATCTGTGATTTTCACTCCATGCATGAAAGCTTATGCCCAAATAAATCAGTTCGTCTTTAAGATGCCACCAGACTCCTCGTTGTTTTTGTGGCTACAGAGTAACACAGCTAACCCTCTGATACTTGAGTCCTTGTGAACACTCAATGCCTTTCTCTCCAAGAGTCTCAGTACAGAGTCCTTAGGAGACTTACACAGTCTTTTCTTAGGCACCAGTAATATAGAATTGCCTGAAGGCTCTGTCAGCACAGGAGGAGCACTTACAACACACTTAGATGTGCTCAATACCCATTCTGAGTAGAAAGGTTCCAACAGTGGATGAAGTACAGACTTCGTGCGCAGGTACTTGAGTGTGGCAGGCTTCTTCTTTTCCAATGGGGTTTGAACTCTTTACAAATGTGACATCTGTCACGTCCATACACCTCTCCCTAACACTTAAGGCAGCTGGGGTCTGGGTCACTCACTGGCATAGATCTGTTACATAAATGATAGGCTCTGAAGCCCAGAAAATGAGACATCATTCTGGTATCCAATCATGCACCAGTGACCTTACTCTAAAAAGACAGTATTCTAAACTTAATCCTATAACTAATTATTTACAGATATACTACACAACACTAAAAACTAATGTTACTGTTACTATTTACACTAAGGGAGGACTATATGAAGAAACAAAGATCACATCTCCAACAATAACTGATAGCTCAGTGGTTTGAACACTGGCATGCTAAACCTATAGTTGTAAGTTCAGTCCCTCAGGGGGCCACTTAGGGATCTGGGGCAAAAATTGGTCTGGGGATTGGTCCTGCTTTGAGCAGGGAATTGCACTAGATGACCTCCTGAGGTCCCTTCCAATCCTAATATTCTATGGACATTATGAGGGGGGAGGGATAGCTCAGTGGTTTCAGCAGTGGCCTACTAAACCCAGGGTTGTGAGCTCAATCCTTGAGCCATTTAGGCATCTGGGGCAAAAACAAACAAAAAATGGTAGGGATTGGTCCTGCTTTGAGCAGGGGGTTGGACTAGACGACCTGAGGTCCCTTCCAACCCTGATATTCTATGATTAAGCAGGGTTGAGGGCAGTGTGGCCCTTTATGCCTGCATGCAGCGGTGTGAGGCATCACAGAGCACTCACACTGCCCAGACGGGTACCACTTTGAGAAAAATCTCCCAACAACTGAGCATGAGGTGCACTCACACCCACAGTGGAATGGACATGTGCAACCACTTGAAGAACTTATTTTTCACAGAAATCAACTGAAGCAATAAGAGACTCTGAATGTAAATTTTGGGCAAGAGATTTAATTTACATATATCCACTTCATGTATGTGATGGTGACTGCCATATGATGAAACAGGGCATCACACATCTTTCGATGCCCTTTGCTCATTGAATCAGCTACCTGAAACTTTGTGGAATTATGAACAGAAGCAGCCTGCAAAGGTAAGCTCCTCAGCTTTTCAACTGAAAAACTTAGGAGGCCTAACATAATGGACTATCAGAGACATGTCTAGGTACGTACAGTTATTTGGGGGGGGTTAGTAGATACTTTACAGTTCCTACATGGTTGGACACATGGGGTGGGATTATCTGCAGGGTCTTCAAGCACCAAGCTGGCAGTCCAGGAGAAGGAGTGTTTGGATGCGTAGCTCGATCCAAGTTAGCACACCTGTCTACCTGAGGCAAAAATTACACCCAAGACTGCAGTATAAATTTAACCTAAGAGTACCATACTGAAAAAGAAGAGAATAGGGACAAAGATAAGATGTGAGATTGAAGATTATCCAAAACCAGGATCTCACATCTGGATCTGCTACCTGAACTACTATATCATGCCACTGCAAAATCTGATTGACTTCTATGGAACTCCACACAGATGTAGAAGTCAGCACTAGCAGAACTTGATGCAGGACTGGGACATAATTTAAAAGTTCTTGAACATCATCAAGCAATAAAATAAAGTAATACACAGTAAAATAAATTTTTAAAAGCAATATTTAGCTGGAAAACAAAACGCTAGTTAAATATTTATCTTCAGAGTCTCAGATTTTTCCATTAATTTCAATGCAGAAGTACGTGTTCTGATCTTAATTTCTATGACTTCCAACTTGTTAGAAGGAAAACAGCACCCTACATAAAGTACACTTTGACTTTTTTGTGAACTAAAATTTGTTTTTTAAAGAAAAATTATACTTTTGGGGTATGTGTCTCATTTTGGAAAAAAGGTAGAATTTTCCTTTAGCTATTTTCTGAAGTATCTATTGCTAGGCATCTGAAGTCTGTGCAAATTTATAATTAAAAATATGTAAAACTGTATCCAACAACACAGACACCAAACCACAAAAATGAAACCAAAAGAAAATAGTTTAAAAAAAGGGGGAGGGCACTAATAGTTGGTGCAAAAGAGATGTCAAGTGATTAAATTTAGTGATCCATACAAAAAGGCCTTGTAAGGAGCCTTGAAGACAAAAGAACAACTCTGGTAAGCATAATGGTTTGTGAGGTTGTGCCATAGATTGGACAAGAAAAGCCTTATCCTGGCCCAATTCACATGTAGCCTTAGAACACAGAGGAAGGACAACCCGTCAAACTCAACTGCCTCAGAGGGATATTGGAGAAAGAGATGGTCACTCAGGCACATTGGGCCCAGGTTATGAGGAAGGACTTGTTAAATGTTTTTTTTAAACTAGTACTTTTTCCATAAACAAATTTCAAAACTTTTGTCCAGGTGGACTGAAACTGAGTGCAGTCTGTCAGCTGCGGAGGATGCTGAATATATTTTAATACTGATTTTGTTTTGTACGTGTAAGAGAACATAAAATTCTGTAACCTGCACAAAATATCACTTACTGTAGTTAAATCTTATACTACATCATTTCAAAATAACACATTTATACATTTCATTGTTTCCGCAGCTTCGACGGTTAGGCCAATACCAGATACAGTCAGATCAATCTATTGTAGCTGTTTAAGGATTATATGTACCGAAAAATATGGCAAAAAGTTAGTCTCACCAAGATCATTACCTGCTTATCAACTCTTTTTTTAAAAAAAGAAATATTAAAGATATTTAAAGTAAAATGCTATTTTACATTTCTGAAAGTATTTGATTGGGCAACAAAATGGCAAATTAAATTTAATGTGGATAAACGTAGAGTAATGCACATTGGAAAAAATAACCCCAACTATACATACAATATGATGGGGGCTAATTTAGCTACAACGAGTCAGGAAAAAGATCTTGGCGTTATCATTGATAGTTCTCTGACGATGTCCACGCAGTGTGCAGAGGCGGTCAAAAAAGCAAACAGGATGTTAGGAATCATTAAAAAGGAGATTAGAGAATAAGACTGAGAATATATTATTGCCCTTATATAAATCCATGGTACGCCCACATCTCTAATACTGTGTACAGATGGGGTCTCCTCACCTCAAAAAAGATATTCTAGGACTAGAAAAGGATCAGAAAAGGGCAACTAAAATAATTAGGGGTTCGGAGAGGGTCCCATATGAGGAAAGATTAAAGAGGCTAGGAATCTTCAGCTTGGAAAAGAGGAGACTAAGGGGGGATATGATAGAGGTATATGAAATCATGAGTGATGTGGAGAAAGTGGATAAGGAAAAGTTATTTACTTATTCCTACAATACAAGAACTAGGAGTCACCAAATGAAATTAATAGGTAGCAGGTTTAAAACAAATAAAAGGAAGTTCTTCTTCACACAGCGCACAGACTGGAAAAATTCATGTGGCTAAGTCCATAAATGGCTGTAGCCAGGAAGGGTAAAAGAATGATGTCGCTAAGCCCTCTGTTCATCAGAGGATGGAGATGGATAGCAGGAGAGAGATCACTTGATCAATTGCCTCTCCCTCTGGGGCACCTGGCATTGGCCACTGTCGGTAGACAGATACTGGGCTAGCTGGACCTTTGGTCTGACCCGGAACGGCCGTTCTTATGTTCTTATACTCAGAATTGTGACTTTCTAAAATGAAGCCACGCATTCTTCTAAGATATGAAACAACAAATCTGAAATGCCTACCTGAACCAACTGGAGATGATCCAACACTAAGACTTTGTAAACTTCCATTCCTGAGCAATGTTGGGGACTTTTGAAGACTAGAGCTTGTTGCACTTCCTGCAGCAGATGCCACAGATGACGTTGGAGAAGCAGAAGAAACTGATAGGTGGGAAATACTCTCCTGACTTTTATTTCCTTTGGGCCTACCAGGCCCATGTTTATTTTGTTTATTTCCTTTCCGTTTCTTTTCTGTTACAGTCTCTTCCTCTATCCCAGAAGTTTGGACTCGCTTGTATCCTGTTGAAGTAAGGCTTGTATTACCTAAGTCTCCAAGTGAGCTGTCAAAGTTTTTAGACTGGGAAACAATGGCTGAGGCTGACGGGAGAACAATTAAAGAACTAAAACAATTCACACTCCCTTCCTGGTTTCCCATCTCTCCTTTATGTACATCTTTGGTTGACAAAGTCTGTTGGGAATGAGTGTAACTGTCATTACGCAGATCTGATTCTGTAAAACTCAAAAAATCCTGGGGAGATTGAACTGAACTTCCAGAAGATGATTTTACACTGCCAGGAGTCCCCAAAAAATTGCCTGTAGAAAGAAGGAAAGACAAGGATTAATTTTTTATGATGATTATTTTTATGATTTTAAAAATAAAATGCTTCTATCATTATTAAAATTGCTCAAGATCCTGGATATTCTAGAAAATAAAACTTGGAGGTGGAGGTCTCTTTTGAAACATAGCTTTACCACTTTAGGGCTTGTCTATGTGAACAGCTGGTATGTGGCAAGAGAGGGTATATCTCTACCTTGGACTAGACGCGATAAATCGGCCCCTAGACAATGGGACAAGCCCTAAGAATTCCCTGGTGCACTTTAATCTGCTCTACTTTCAAACAGGAGTAGACTGGAGTGTGCTACAAAATTCCTATTGTGCAGAAGCAGAGTCCACACAGGTAATGATTGTGTGGCAGTCTAGTGCATGATTGATTTATACTCTAACTTGCTACAATCTGTATAGACAAGCCCTAAATTTGTAATGTAATTTTAAAAACATTTAATTTGGTTTTATTATTTCTACTGTGTTTACTTCTTAGTTTTTCACTCAGTTGGGTCTGATTCTCAGTCATCTCATTCCTGCACTTGGGACAGGGATGGAGAGGGAAGGAGAAAGTGAGTGGAAAAGATGGACAAAAGTGGTTTATAAGCCCCCTATATTCTGGGATCATGCTGGGCTCTAGTGTAAGTTAAAGCACATTGCTCTAACTTACACTATGCTTTATATGTCCCCCAAGATATAAAGAATAACTATGGCACAGCGTACACCAGCCACATACCCAACAAGCCTACACTCTGCCCTTGACATGCCCCCTATGCCAGGGTTCTGAAGCAGGGTTATGTGTGGAGGACTTGCACCCAGTTCTACACTGGCTATGGAGGTCCTCTTCACAAGGGGTATTTTTCAGGCAGAGGTATAAAGGGCACTTTAAGCCCCTTCATACTGTAGGAACAGCATAAAAAGGCCTTTATGTAACTGAGAATCATGCCCTCTCACTTTCTACTTCTCATGCAGTAGCACAATACTGAAATGACTGGGTTGCAAATATTCAGAGGAATGCTTAAGAAGTCTAAATACAAATATGTTTTCACTGAAATTCAGTAAGTATTTCTATAGATTTTTTTAAAGTTAGGTTTTGAAAAAAAACTAACTATGGGGCATAATTATCTGCATGTCAGTGTTCTTTTAAGAACACATTTAGAACTCCTTTGACTCTACACAAAGTATGTATTGAGAAAGTCAGAAATTACATTTTGGAAAACTGGTAAGTCAAATTTTAATGTTAGTACTTCATTACAGTAAACATAGATTAATGATCTGTTTAAAATATATAATTTACATTACATCAGTGATTTTAAGACAACTGCAATTTTGCTACTCAATTAGCATCTATATAAAAAAGGTTTTCCATCATCAATCCTGACCCGTCACCATCTGTCTTTCTTCTATACTTTTGTTTTTACAGCTGGTATAAAGAGCACACTGATGCATAAAAAACTTTTAAACTACAGAGCACTTCAGAAACAACTAGTATTCCTAACCAATAAGGTACCTTACCACTAAACATCTACTAGCTTGACTAGCAGGAAACAATGCTTTAAACTCTGTTTAACAGAACTCTATTGCCATGCCATTCTTGGCATCTATTTTTCTTTCACTGTCTTCGGCTTGGTGATTTTTAAGACATAATACAATGAAAAACATTACTTATACTTTCTGATACTTCAATACAACAAATTGATAGTATTTGGATTATTTTAGCATGCAAAATGCAAACTGAAGACATTGTTTAAAACAGTATAAACATATGGGAGGAATGACTACCCAGAAGATTTGCAATTAAGAGTTCAATCCTGCAAATGGTACTCATGCATGCAGCCCTATTGGCTCCAATAAGACTACCCACAGGTATCAAGGACAAGTCTGAAAAGGGTTGCACAAATCTATTCCTAATTTTGCCATTAGGAAAAGAGTCCTAGTTACAAAACAACATTTGCATTAACCTGTTTTGAAACAGTGTATACTTCCAAAATAATGTAAAGGGAAGTCACAGGTTTCAAAGAGGTAGTAAAAGTTGCAATGATTTCCCAACATATTTTTTCAAAACAAAGGCTGCACTTTAATACAAACTTTTACAGCACTTTTGTTTGAAAAAAAGCTTTCCCTTTTTTAATTTGTTTAGTAGTAGAGTTATATACATGTAAAAATTACCACATGTTGGGAACAAACAGAAAGAACTCATTAAAATTAGTGAGACACAAGGGCATCTCATGGCAGAACAGGCTCCCAACATCTTAAAAATGTCTCAGTCAAAACAGTCAGTCATTTGATGCACCTTTACTATTTGCTCTCCAGACAAAATTTGTTGGGCCCAGTTTCGACCTGAAAAGCAGGGAAGGTCATTTAAAGCCAAAATGACTCTTTCAAAATCTTATGGATTCAACTTGTACACAGTTTTTAAATAACCTGTACAAAATAAGCAAATTTAAAAAATAATCTTCGTAATAAAATAATAAAGTTCTCAACTATCATCTTCTTTAAGTAAGAAATTATCTCTTTCAATATAAGATTCCAATAATCAATTTTTGAAGTCTTATTCAAGAATGTAAATAAAACAGACCCTCAAAGAAATTTGCAAATGATAACACTACACACACGCACACACAATAACAACTTTTAAAAAACAAACAAATATGCAATAAGATGTAAAATCCATATTTCTTTGTCATCATCCTGATATTCACCACACTGGAAGTTTCAGAACGAACATAATTCCTTTTTAAACTGCATGACTTGTGGGTTTATACCCCACAGATTAGCAGATTTGTATAATGAATTTTTATTAATAAACAATGTAAAATTATTATGGATTTTTACTATGCTCCCTGAGCACCACAAACTATCCTCCAGACAGACCAGAAATAGTGTGCGTGTTTTCGGCTGGGGTTTTCTCGGGGGTGGTGGGAAAGGGGTGGTTTTTGTTGCTGTTGTTTTAAAGATGCCAGTAATGGCTCTAGAAAGCTATTTTAGAATGTCAGAAGGATCTATGCAGTATATATAAATCACCAAAATATGTGTAACATACATATATCCCCCAAAACATTATATACCCAATAGACTGGAATGATGTAAAAATTAAAATGTGTATTTATATTTCTAAAAGCACGTTGTGGACTCAGAAAAAGCTCTCAAGCCAAGTTTCAGTCTATCTTGAAAATAATCATTTAGGACACATTATACATGATTTTAAGGTACATAAAATACAAACAGAAGTTTGTTCTGTTTCATTTTTACACTCAGCAATTTAAAATCAGTATTTTAAATTGCTATTTAACATTTTTATCCTAGACAAATTCGGGGGAGGGATACCTCAGTGGTTTGAGCACTGGCCTGCTAAACCCAGGGTTGTGAATTCAGTCCTTAAGGGGGCCACTTAGGGATCTGGAGCAAAAATCAGTACTTGGTCCTGCTAGTGAAGGCAGGGGGCTGGACTCAATGACCTTTCAGGGTCCCTTCCAGTTCTATGAGATAGGTATATCTCAAATTACTATTATTATTATTATTTAGTATTATTAAAGATGGGGGGGGGGGTAAATGTCTCCTATACTCAGACCTTATATGCCAAATTTCAGCAGTGAGCAAATCTGCCAGTAGAGTTACAAATGGCCAAAAACAGAAATGTCAAGTGAAAACTAAACCTAAACGGGCATAAACCGTCTTTTCCTGTAAAAATAGAACATACACATAGCATATAAAAAAGAGACAGGCATCTCTTTTTCTAAAAACAAAGTAATCCACAAAAGATGCAACAAGCATTTATTGATTTAAAATAACCAAACTTTCCTATCATTACTCTGGATGATGGGTACATGATTTTTTAAATTTAAGTATGGAAGATTTCTATCTATCTGTTTACTCATAGGTCATCATGGAAACAGTATTATTGCTATTTTAAATACCTGGCTGAAAAGGACTAGCAGCTGACACGGTTGTTCCTGGATTCCTTCCACTACCAGGCTTTCTTCCCCTCTGACCTGAGCTGTGACCTGCAGATTTCTTCCCTTTGCTCTCTGACCCTCTAGTCTCTGAAGCATCTTTTCCACTTGAAGCGTGTGCAGAGACTTCCTGGAAATTTGCATTTGTAAATCGAGCTGTGGTATCTTCCAACCGCTTCAAGGAGCCTGGCATAGAATTGTTGCTAGTGCTTGTGTAAGTCTGACAATTTTGATTAAGAGAAAAGAAGTTAAAAAAAGAGACAGTTAGACCACAAAAAACCCTGTACATCAACCAATAAAAAAAATTTGTGGAAGAGAGAGAAACATTTGAGTACCCTAACATTAAAGAAAACATTAATATTCTATCTTTGTAGTTTCACAAGTTAGCAGTATACTTTTTAAAATAATTTTTTAAACTTTTAATCTTATGTTATGATAGCACCCTAAAAACAAAGAACAGAAAATCAGTTACTAATATGTAATTTTTCTGATCAGATATAGTGCCAGCTGTCAGTTCAGTTAGCATCAGATTGCAGCAATTAGTGAAAACGTACGTGCTGACATATCCACTATATTTATCAAAAGGCAAACAGTAACACTACTAGCTCTACTTATCAAAATAATGGCAATTATTCCTGAAACTTTAGCAAGCTTGTGAAGCATGCTGTATAATCAGAAAACCTACAGTTTTACAATCATGGCACCAATCCTGCAGACTGCATATGTACTTAATTTTGTACAGTTAGTAGTCCCACTGTACTCAGTGGGATTGCTCAAAGCATATGAAGTTAAAAGTAAGTGTAAGTCTTTGAAAGACTGGGTCTAAAAAACAGTTTCATGATACAGAAAATGTTTATATTTTGGGGTTGGATGGGAGTCTCTGGATTACTTTACAGAATGCCAAGACTATTTTCAGCCGCAAATGTGTAACGAGAATTCTATCACATTAAAAGAGAGGTTTGAAATCCTTTGAAAAAAATTATTTATATTTTATAGTTTTATATTAATATACACACATAGTATAATATTACTACATTACACACAAATGCACACAGTCTTTCCATACAAGTTAATAGAACATGTCGTTTAATTTTTTTGGTAACTTTAAGATATGAATTTAAACTGATTGGGAGAAATGCTTATTCCTTATAAAACTAAGACTAGACCAGAAAATGTGTGATTATGACAAAGTCTTACTTATTAGGCAAAATTAGAGTGTTTAAGTAATGATTATATAGATGTAGAAGTTACTTTGAAGAAATTGTTGGATTGTTAATATAACACGATTAAACTCTATAAGCTTGGCTGTGCGATTTTTGGCGAAAATGTTAGATACTGGTCAATTATAACTATTTTGATAATTGAGTGAAATTCTGAGTCCATTGAGACAATGGCAAAACTCCCATTCAATATCTATATTTATGTTGAGTTTATCTGGTATTACTATGAATTAATTAATATTGTATGGATTATTTTATTAAGGTATTGTGAGTCCTTGTGCTGGTAGTGATATTTTTCAAAATGGTTTTTTGTGATGATATAATTTATGTATGCTAAAATGAAAAAATACAAATATAATGATATTAAATAACTCCATAAAGTCTTTAGAAACTAATAAAGATGAAGGATTTTATATGTTGGATGAAAAAAAATGAGGAAAAGGAGTGACATTATTCAGCAGTTTATATTTCACTAAACTGAGCAGACATATAATTAAACAAAACACTAATTTTAATTCTGATTGGTAGAAAACCTCCTAAATGTTAAATACTGGTTAAACCACCAGATCTTTGTTTAAATATTTTATAACAATATTAAAGAGTACATTTTTCTTTCTGATTATTTAATCATTATTTAGGCTCTGAGATTCAGGACAGCATTAAATGTCTTTAAATCCATTCCTACTAAAGAAAACATTTATACATGTGCTGCTTAAATCCCATTAAACCTATTCTCTAAAAGAATGCTTTCCTGAATTGGGTCTATAGCACTATAACAATTTTATTATCTTTCACATTGTGCTTTAATATAACTGGTATGAAAAAATCATCTCACTTTTCACTAATATAACCACCACCAGACAGAAACTCAAAAAAAGTTAATTATAATAAAATTATCAGCTGTTTCAATACAATTCAGATTTTACATGTTGGGGTATGTTACTCAAAATGTGAGGTCTCAGGAAGCTGTACTGAGAAAAATGGGCCCACCTTTCAATCAGTAGGTTATCAGTGTTCAGAAATACTTTTTCATTTTAGAAAACTACCCATTTGCTCAATAGCATCTTTAGAAGCAATATATTCCCATGTTAATTTGTTTCGTTCTAACTGTATTTTTTTTTTCAAGTTTTCACAGTTCAGTGCAAACAATGTAAACTATGGCACAGAGCAGGGCACTACTTTTTTAAATTATTACCTACAAGTTTACCAACTGACTCTCAAAGTCATTTTAGTAAGAAATGAAATCCTATTTGCATAGACCAATAGGATTCAAGCTGATTAAACTCCATGGCTTACTTTGGAAACATGAACCTTTTGCATGCTGGGCAGGTCAACTGGGAAACCACCCCAGCTCATTTTTCAATCATTTTTCCATTAGCTTGGGCTGGTCCTGAAGCTCTCCATCCCACTCACATGTGACCTATATGACCTAGTACAGGTCAAAAGCCATGTAAAGAAAACACATTGGTACTCTTCACTCATGTGTCAAGTGGGGGAGGGAGAGGAAACCGGGCAAGAGTACTGTAAATGGAAACATAATATGAACTCCCACTTAGAGGATCAAATTAGGTTTGGTCAGTTCTCCAATGCCACTTAATGGAAAAGATACTAGAGTCACCCAGAAATTTAAAGCGGTTACTTTTCTCCACTCCAACTCTAAGCATACATATTATGTAATATTCTGACCCCCCCCCCACCTACTCTGAAATTCTAGAAATCATATTGTCTTCATGTTAGCTAGCTAGACTCAGAAAAAGCTGCAAAATATGAAAAAAAGCTATGCACTCCAATGCTTGCTGTTGTTCTTTTGTCACTGTAGCAAATAAACAAAGCCATAATATGTAGTACTATGAACTAAAAAACCCCACCATGCAACACTATTAAGTGAAATGTAATGCTAACAGGCAAACTGCAGAAAGTCATAGGAATACATCTGCAAAGCAAACAATTGTATTAATAACCATGCATATTCCCCAATCAAAACATCCAACAAGTTTTAACTGATGTTATTGTATCTGGGAGAGAAGAATGGGAGTTAAATTTACGCCAGTCAGGTTAATTACTTTAAATAAAGGTAGGCAAAGTGGGACTCTTCAAAACTGCCAATGTGGCTCAGTTCAGAGCTGCAGAAAAATTTCACTTAGGATTTTTTGAATAGTATAACATCATAGAAAATTAGGGTTGGAAGAGACATCAGGAGATCATCTAGTAGTGAGAGAAGGAAATATGCATAACTAAATTAATGAGTCACCATAAGGAATGTCAGAACTACAACGGATGGCAGCACAGGACTAGCATAACGCTAGAAAAGAAGGTAGCATATATATATATATATATAGTTATGACAGACATCTTTCATCTGTTATGACGCTACCCCACTTGACAAATACTTGTTTAGCCACAGCTGCTCCAAACTGTTATACTTATTATTTCTATTAGGCAGCACCTAAATGCCCCAAAGAGAATGGGATTCCCATTGTGCTGGACAAACACATGGGTCTTGTCTTCACTGTCACAGTTAGCTTGAAATAGTGCACTCGAGTTACTGCACCTCGAGTTAACGTGAGTGAGAGGCCAAACCAAATTTCAAAACAACACTCCAGCTACAGAGTGATTTGATTAGCTGCTGATGAGCTGTTGTAACTTGAGATACTGCAGCCCCAGGGCATTACAATCTCAAGCACCTGCATCAGTGGAGCCTCCATCCACACTACCCCAACAGGCAAGCTAAAGCACTACTTAACTGAAGCTAGAGAATTTTGTGGGTGAATGGGAATCGAGTTACGGGTAATGTTCAAGTTGTAACTAGACCTAACTACGCTGTGAAGAGATGCCCAAAGACATAGACCCAGACCCAATATGCTTACTGCAAACTAAAAAGGATGAAAAGTAGACAAAGGGTGTGAGAAAGAGATCCAATGAAACAGGCAAAGCGATCAGGGTAATGGCAGGCACAAATTTTTATTCCAGTAATTTTCCATACATGTTTGATAGGTTTTTATTTTGTTTTGTTTTGTTTTCTTGGGGGTGGGCAAGAGATGTTGGGATGAAAGGCAGTAGATGCAGGGTTGGTAGTTTATTAACTGCCCTGACCTCTTTCATCATTTTTTTTTTAAGATGTTTAACTCCTTAGGTCAAAGTCCAGGTGTTCATACATGCTTGGTACAGCACAACAATAACTTGCCTATTTTAATAAGATTTATTAATAACTCTTGCCAATACAACTTCTTTTTAAAAAAGCTTCTGTATTTAAAAGTTTTCAGCCACTGCCCCCTTACTTTTATAATTGTTTTAAACTCTTCATTTATTTTACTTACTTTTACTTCCTACACTGGCCTATTTTCTAATTTTTGTTTTAATTCTTGCCTATTTATTTTTCACTCTGCCTATTTCTAGATTTATTTTGTCTTAAACCTTGCTTATCTTTTATCTTTGCTTTTACACTTTTAATTTCCAGTTTTATTCTTAACTTCTTTTTGAAAATCTATTTCTTGGCCATTACAAATTCACCTCTTGATTTACACTCATTACAATCTGATATTAATTATTACAATGTGGTGGCAACACCACAATAGTTAAGGCCTTGTCTACACTAAGGCCCAGTCTACACTAAAAATTAGGTCAGCATAACTACTTCACTCAGGGGTAAGAAAAATCCACACCCATGAGCAGCATAGTTAAGCCAAACTAAGTCCCAGTGTAGACAGCATTAGGGCAATGGGAGATGGATTACCTATGTCTGATGGGAGAATCTTTCCCAGCAGCATAGGCAGTATATACACTGAAGCGCTACAGCGATGCAGCTGCGCCTCTATAGCATTTTAAGCTACCCCTGGGGGGATTCTGCACGACTGTGTGCCCATGGAAAATGGCCTTCCTGCAGAATTCCTGGGTTTCCCTGCAGAAAATGGCAGAGAAGCAAAGGGAAGCTGTGCAAGGGGGAGGGGTGGTAGACTGTGAGTGCAGTTTTTGGGACAGGGATTGCCCCCTCCAAAAAGAGGTGAGGCATTGGGATGGTACATGAGGTTACATGACACTGCCCTCCTCGTTCTGCAAGCACAGAGCTGCCCAGCTGAAGAACACTGTGTCTCAGGCCAGGTCTACACTGCGACTTTAAATCGGTTTAATGGCCGATATACCGATTTAACGCTGTATCCGTTCACACGACGTCGTCATTAATATCGAGTTAAACGGCTCCTTAAATCGATTTCGGAACTCCTCCCAAACGAGAGGAGTAGCGCTAAATTCGATAGTGATAACTCGGATTAGGGTTCATGTGGACGGAAATCGACGTTATTGGCCTCCGGGCGGCATCCCAGAGTGCAGCACTGACCGCTCTGGACAGCAATCTGAACTCGGATGCAGCGGGCAGGTAAACAGGAAAAGCCCCGCGAACTTTTGAATTACATTTCCTGCTTGTCCAGCGTGGAGCTCTGATCAGCACGGCTGGCGATGCAGTCTCAAATCCAAAAAGAGCTCCAGCATGGACCGTACGGGAGATACTAGGTCTGATCGCTGTATGGGGAGACAAATCTGTTGTATCCAGCTCCGTTACAGAACACGAAATGCCAAAGCGTTTGAATAAAAAACTGCAGGATACACAGCGCTGCGTGACAAGCGTAACGGGAAGCCAGAGACTCAAATGGACGCTCATGAAGGGAGGGAGGGGGTACTGAGGACTCCAGCTATCCCACAGTCCACAGCAGTCTCTGAAAATTATTTGCATTATTGGCTGAGCTCCCAATGTCTGTAGGTTCAAACACAGTGTCTGGCGTGGTTCAGGGAACAGCTCCTCAGTTTATTTCCCCCCCCCACCACGTGAAAAAAAAAGGGAAAGATTGCTGTGCTATGGCGTTTGCTCAATGCACTCCGCGAAAAAGGCGCCAAAGGGTTGTCTGCTGCCTTCACAAAGGGAGGGGTGAGGCTGTACCCAGCACCACCCGGGGCAGTGTTTTCTGCCCCATCAGGCACTGTGCTCTCAACACGGAAGTGGGAACTATGGGATAGCTGAGGAACAGCTACCCACAGTGCACCGCTCCTGAAATCGATGGTAGCTTTGGACCATGGACGCAAACAATCGATTTCGGGATCCCACTGTGGACGCGCTAAACCGATTTTATTAGATCTGTTTTGTAATATCGGTTTAAGCTAATTCGAAATAATCGTGCAGTGTAGACGTACCCTCAGATCTGCTGACTCTGCAGCTGAATGCCTCCTGGGTCCTCGTGCCAGTCGTGCTCTCCTTTTGTGTGCTGGGAGCCTAATTTTTTGGCACAGAATTCCCTCAGGAGTAACGAGTCTTAAGGGTACGTCTAAATATCAGTTAAACATCCACAGCTGGCCAGTGTCAGCTGAGTTGAGCTCACAGGGCCCAGGCTGCGGAGCTGTAAAATTGTGGGAAATCCTGCAAGACAGAACATTTACACTGCAATTTTACAGCCCTGCAGCCCCAGTCCCACGAGCCCAAGTGGACTGACAAGGGCCAGCTGCAGTTTTTAATTGATGTGTAGACATACCCCAAGAAAGGTTTGCAGGTATAGCTGTATATAAAAAGTGCTGCTGCTGCTGCTACAGTTTATACCAATCCCCTGGGTGAAATAAGCTATATTAGAAAAAGCAATTTTTCCCCAGTATAACTGTGTCCACACTCAGGCTTTTGCTGATATAAAAATTTTGCCCAAAAAACCCCACTCCAGCATAACCAACACTGTTATACTGGCAGGAGTTTCCAGTGTTGACCTTTTCTAAGGATGAGATAAGCTTACTGTTAAACAGTTGATTTTTCTAAGTGCTCTAAAATTCACATTAGACTCTTCCTGTTGGTATGCATACTTCCACCTTTTCATGTTCTCTGTATGTATAAATATCTCCTGTCTGTGTGTTCCACCTGAAGAAGTGAGCTGTAGCTCACGAAAGCTTATGCTGAAATAAATTTGTAAGTCTCTAAGGTGCCACAACTACTCCTGTTCTTTCTGCTAAAATTCACAAGCATACTCAAATTGTTTTGAAGATTGTTGTGCTTAACAGGGGTCTGAGAGTAAGATTACTGGGCCAAATTTGGGGCCATTTAACCCAGGGGCTCGCAAGATTCAGAATGCTGAAATAAAGAACCCGACAGTAACATTTTCTGGGGTTCGTATAATTTTTTGCACATACCAGAGGCTCAAAATATTTCACTGATCTACCCCAAACTGGTATCACCTGATTAGATCTGTATTCAGCTAGTGTCCAGCACCTATACTAGCACTTTGGTTCAGTATTTTTTAATAAGTTAAGTGTTTAATTTAGCTCCACAAATTGGCTTGAGCCTGGGTGCTAGAGACATCAATTTGTACATGTAGTGCAAGACTGCTGCTCTGAAGTGAGCAAGTGTGTTTATAGGCACACCTGCTGTCTGTCACTGGGCAGCTCACAAGCAACTCCCAAAAACTGTGATTTTGAGTCCTGCCCTCGACAGATTTCTCAGAATGTCTGCTGTGCGCTCTATCATTCTCTACCCACAATCTGCTTTGTCGAGGGGCTGCACAGGGGCTCCACTTTTGGAAGTTTTGCCCTGAGAGAAGAGCCTTTTGTTTAAGAGTGGATATTTCAAAGTGCTTGAAAATCCACACAGATACTCGAATTGTCTTGAAAAGTGCTATGCCATGGCACAGAGCAAGTAGTGTGCATTTGGGGTCACTGATCAACGAGTTCTTCAGATACAGCTCCCCTAATACAAAGTTATTTGTTACAATCAAAGTACTCTAAATCCAACATGCACAGGGAAATTGTCTTGAAAACTGGCGGCCACAGCAGAGTTTCAGAAGACTTTGGGAAATGGGGAAGAGCACAGCCTTTGGGATGAATGGACCACTTCATATCCCTGAAATCCTCCTATGGTACGGGAGCCCTTCACCTTACACTAGCCCCCAAAGTAGACTAAGGAGCTTGGCATTCACCTCTTCCTCTACTTGGTAGCTATACCCTCACAGCCCAATTGCCTCTTTCTTTCCTTCCTATAACCCCTCCAACCGTACTTCGGCCATGGAGGGAACAGGGGGAGAAGAGACCTGGTAGCTGAGTGGTGGTGAGGAAGACCCATCAATCCTCCGCTTCCCTACAGGTCTCTCTCAACTATGCCCTTTCACTATCATCACTTGCTCAAAATACAAGGGAAACTGACTACCCAAAACTTTGTTACACTTGACTAACAATGTGCCTCACACTTTTCCATAACATTGAATGTGCATAAATCACTAAAAGCAGGAAATAAATTGCTACGGGAAACATCTTGCAGAGAGAGAATTAGCCGGAGTGTTTGAAGAAGAACAATAGTATACCATTACACTGGACACAACACAGAAAATGTCAGTTTTTTTTTTTTTTAAAGGGGACTGGTCATGTTTGGTTTTCTTCCACTACCAATTGCCAACTGCAAAGGGGGACAGAGTTAAGGTTCTGTGGAGGGAAGGGCTATGGACACTATTACCTTAACTTTATTTTCCAGCTTAACTTTATATTATCTGTGTTTAGAGGCTTAGGTATAAGTGCATTTGACAGTCTGGAAGGATATGAGGCACTGCCAGTCAACCTTATCTCTGCATTAACGAAGATTTTGAGCAGTGAAATTATGTTTTACTTCGGCTTCCTCCCTGCCCTCACTTCACCCAGTTACCTCCAATCCTTCCCCTTCAGTTAAACCCTGTTAACAAAGATTATGATAAAAGCCTAAAGAGTAAGGGAAATTGTATGTTACAAATGTAAACTCCAGGTTTTAGGAGGGAAAACAAGTATACTGGGGAGCCCTGGCTGAGGCCCTATTCCACACACACTGCTACTGTCTCAACTGGAAGTCTTGGCGCTTCCAAGGGCTGTAACCTTACTCTGGAAGATGGATGCTGCTACTTCACATAACAGTGGGAAAGTCAAGGGGTACCTAGTGCCTCTGCTTTGTCTTGGTCAGGGAGAGCTTGCTCAGAGATCTCAGTGTAAGCAGAATATCCACCATTTATAAATGTTCATGTTTTCATGTTCAAAAGAACCTTAGAACATTAGGTGTCACCACAACATCTTTGTGAAGTAGGTAATTTTTCCCCTCCACTTGATTTAGAAAAAAATGAGGCAGGTCAGAACTCAGAAGTTCTTGAATACTAATCCTGTACTCAGACCAATACACCAAAACTTGTTCAGAGCTCTCAATATTTTAGTTTTATATATTGTAAACTAATTCTGTGTCCTACATCAAATCACAATAGTGTCACAGGCAGTTTCTTCTCCTACTACTCCTTCCATTTCCAGCCCACTGAGCTGCAACACAATCCAAATATCGCCCATCGCCAAATATCCTTGTTATGTTTAGCAAGTACAAGTGCACTATGCAGGGCCAGGCCAGAACAGAAGTCAATGGCTGAAAAAAGGATGACTCCAAGACCAAAAAAGACCATACATTCCAAGACCACAAATTAGCTTCTTTGGAACATTTCCCTTCACAAGACATTGGAGGAACAGACCAAAAGCAGGCTTACTGTATTAATTATGAAACCATGAAAGTGTGCACACTACAAATGAATGTTCCTAATCTTGACGAGAAGAAATGAAATTGTCCAAGTATACTGAGAATATCTGCTCTGTTGGTGATGGATCTCCAAAACTTGCACAGTTACTTGAAAAGGTAATTACAGCCTCTGGAACCTCAGACAGTGAAAAGCAGAAGTTTCAGGTTTTTACATGATCTGACAAAGTCTTGGTGTTTTGGAAACACAAAGGTTATATTTTGTTGAGCAATGAGTAAAGACCCAGCAATCAGATTACCACACGGTAGGGTCTGGGTGCAGGGTTTTGCCATCTTTCCATAGAAAGATAAAACCATTATACTGGTGAGTACCAAGACCTAATGAACTCAAACCACTACTTTTCAGAATCATGTGTCAAACAGTACTGAGAACCTGAGATCCCAAAAAAATGGGAGAAAATGAATTCATACTCTGGGGAAAAAAAACACATCGATAAGCTATTGTGTGCCCTCCTGTAACAGCACCATTAATGTGTGTCATTTTTTGTAGTCCCTCTTAAAAATATTCTTTACAACTTGGCATTTCACATGGGTCCCTTGACTTAGAGTCAAGTCAGCACCACAACAAGAAGGAAGATTCAATGCAGCAGGTAGATAAGAAGCAAAAATTGCTAACACTCAAGAAATGTGATGTATTGTGTATGTGTACCGTGCTCATGAGTTTGCAATTATTGACTTGAATACTTCTTGTGTCAGTGATGGTCTGGGCAAATGCTCCAAGAGCAGATTTAAAATTTTATTAAAGTTAATGTTTAAAATTAAATATACACATATTAAGAGGGAAGGTACTGTACACCTGGAGTCCGGCTTGAGTTATGAGGGATTACAGGTATCAGTTACAAGGATCGCGAGATACATACATATCACATAACCAGCACAGACTCAGATTGGGGTGCGGATTTTTTTAAAGCATCGGTGGATAAGTGGGCTCGGGTACGCCACCCATGGAATGCATAAAGAGTCCTATTACAATGGACTATGAATAACTTAATTTTTCATATTTCTCAATTCACCAAATATTATCACAGACAAGTACAACTTGTTACAGTCTCTATAGTCACTATATAGTAACCATTTTGCAATTATAAAATTCTCAGACATTCTTCATACCACGGACACAAACAGTTTACATTTCTACATTACTAAAAACATGTCAAAATGCAAATTTAATAATTCATTTGAACTTAAACCTTAGAGGGGGGAAAAAAGAAAACTTACTTTCTCTGTAGTTACAGTAAGAGACGGAACCAAAGATGGTGAAGACTCAGACTGCTTCTTGTATTTTTGTTTGTGTTTGTCTTTTTCTTTATATTTCTAAAAAATATGAAAGAAAAATATAACCCAAGTTCAGGTTAATCTTCAACATAAACTATGTATGACATACATAATACAATTTTCTATTACTTAAACGTAAAAAACAAATTTTGACTACAAAAGTTACATTCTTGTGGAAGACAAATATGACTAATATTTCAAATATTAAACTACACACATTTCGTTCAGCAGAACCATTAGAATGTTTGCATGGAGAAGCATCATACACTGAAATTCTGTATTAGTTACAACTAGCGTTACTGAATCTATTGCTGTTACTAAAATAAAACCATCTGGCCAAAAATCAAGATCTAGTACCATAGCATTACAGAAAAATTGAATTAAAAAGCTATATTGCTGTCCATATTGTTTTAAAGTTCTTATATTTTCACCAGAATTACTGTATTAATAGTGAACATATTATTTTTCACTGAGTTATTACTATAAATGAGCAGTAAGGCAGAATATTAACTTATTTACAAATCTCAGGCTTGCTCTACTACGGGTATCACAAATGACACTTTTACCAAGATGGCCACCTCCAGAAAACTACACTGATGTTATTTATTACAAACTTCAGTCTCAAATAAAGTTATTAGTTCATATACTGAGAGGAAATCATTCTGAACTTTCAGTATGTTAAACTGAGCAAACAGAATATTTCCCTTTTAAAATAGGCTGAAAAATTAGAAAGTAGTTCTGTTTTCCTTTATTTACTAACAACTACACATATAGCTAGCTAATACACTAATGTATTACACTGATGTACAAATATCAAAGAAAACTGTCTCTTTCCCTAACTGTTTCCAATTTAGGGGCATGATCCTGCCTACAAGCCCTCCACATGTTTGCAGAACCAGGGCCTATATTTTGTGTTCAGTAGAAGGGTATTAACATGAAAACTGTGATTTTTATAGCATCAACATGCTGTAGAAATTCTACATTTTTTCCTGTGACTGAAAAGTTTTCGGGTTTTAATTTCTCTCTATAAACATTACTGTACTTTTGTTTGGGAAGATTATGCTGCCTGAAGTCACTAGGGGGGAAAAAAAGATTACTTACCAGCACCTGTTCCTTGAATATTTTACTTCTGCAGATTCACATTTCCTGGAATTTTGTGTACCTGCACCATACCCAGTAGAGCAGTACCATACGTACGACAACTCCTTCACAGAAGCAGAAGTTTGGACACAAAGCTACAAAAAAATATGTATGGCCCCAACTCCCTTCGGCTAACTGAAAGACTCAGAAGAACTACTCCAAAAGGTAGAGAAGGAAGGTGGGCACTGTGGATCTCAAGCCATTACTGGTAAGTAACCTTTCTTTTTCTTTTGAGAATTGTCAACGTAGATCCACATGAAGATTAAGTGGCTATACGATCCCCAGCAGGAGACCAAAATACTTATTAAACATGGCTGCAAAACTGCTGTTACGGCAACACTGGCAGAATCAGAAGTCATATCAAAAGGAAGAAGTGCATGTAAATACATATAAATATAACTCCAAAGGCAGTTTTCTGCATATTTGCAACAGAAGAGCCATCAGATAAGCATGCCATAAAAGCTGCTTTAGAACTAGCTGAATGGGCTTTTAAACTTCCTTAGTAATGGGTCACCAACTAAGGCCTTGGCTACACTCACACTTTACAGCGCTGCAAGTTTCGCGCTCAGGGGTGTGAAAAAACACCCCCCTGAGCACTGCAAGATACAGCGCTGTAAAGCGTCAGTGTAATCAGGGCAGCAGCGCTGGGAGCACGGCTCCCAGCGCTGCACGCTACACCCATAAAGGATGTGGTTTACATGCAGCAGTGGGAGAGCTCTCTCCCAGTGCTGCCGCTCTGACCGCACTCACACTTCAAAGAGCTGCCGTGGCAGCGCTTTGAAATTCAGAGAGTGTAGCCATATGCTTATTGAAAAAGTCTACATGCAAGTCTAATTCATTTTGAAAATATGAGTAAAGTAAACTCCACTCTACACCCATAAACTATAAATAACTTGGCTGATTTTCTAAAAAGTTTTATCTTCTCTAAATAACTCAGCACCCTCTTAAAATCATGTTTATGTTACCTAGCCTCACCAGGAAATGAATATGGTTTAAGAAAAACAGAATTTCAAAACATCTTCAGCATAAATATACAGCAAGAACATAAAGCCATTTTGTCCTTCTGGAAAACAGTATAAACAGCGGACACAATCACAAAACCCTGTAGTTTGTTCAGCACCCCCATGAAGCTAGTATAGCAACAAAAGATAAGATTTAGAAGGGGGCAGTACAGACTACGCTCCCAAACAGTTAAAAGTTTGTTTCTATCTGTCTTAAATTTTAATTTCAAGCCACTGAAATGGAAAAAACCTTCTGTTTGCTTGATATGTTCTATTCAGAACTTCTGTACAATGTCTAAGGACAGGGGAATCTGGAACCTTGCAGTGGAAAATATAAATAACTAGAGCTGGACAATATGTTTAACAGTTTATTGGTGAATCCAAATCTATTTGTGAATTTGAGACAAATTCACTCAATAGTTTTGGCCTGAAAAAAATATTTTTGGGGATTAGCAGCAGCGGTGGAGGCAGTGGCCTCCCTCACAATCATGAGCCTAGTGGTTAAAGCACTCACATGGGATGTTAGAAACCAGGGTTCCATTCCTCTTTGTATTTCTTGTGGCACAGAGATTTGAATTTGGGAATCCCACGCCCTAAGTGAGTGCCCTAACCATCGGGCTATGGAGTCACTCACACATGCTCGCTCTCTTGCTCTCTCTCTCTGGCCCAGTGATTACACTGGTCTACAATTTCTGAGAAGTCATCTGCTTCAGAGATAAAATGTGGTATTTATTATGTATTTTGATGTGCTGAATTCAAATATGACAATTAAAACAACTGATTGGCTACTGTTTCTAAGATATTTATTTTTTACTTTTGATGTCTATGTATACTTAGTGTAGATAGTAAGAGGTTTTAATCATAAATTGTAACCTAGGTTTTTCATGGTTTATATGGTTGCTTTACATGATAATACTTCACTGCTTCCGTTTATGTAACACTTTAAAAATCAGCAAAAGGTTAATAAATAAATTTTTATGAACAAAGGCCAAAACTATTATGTACATAGTTTAACTCCTATTCAGTGTCTACTCGGCGCTTCTTGAACTGTGTCTTGTATTCATTGAAAGGTACATCCTCTGTCACTGTCAGCATAGTCTGGCGAGCACTGAATGGGCTCCATTTGCCCTGATAGCGTTTCTCCATTGTTGCAATGTCCTAGTGATCGGCTCACCGTGCTCGTCGCTCACTGCTCTGGCAGTTCGGCGGAAAAAAATCTAATAAGAGAGTGCAAAAAATGTATCTTTTAGTGACATGTTGCATACCAAGGCTTTTGTATGTTGAGGAGTTTTCCCACCAACAACCCTGTAGTTGTTCTGCCTTGTTGTTTCCGGAAAATTTTTGGCACTAAATGGAGGCTTTCATGCGTCTTCTTGCGCGTGATGGTCAAATGCATATCTGGCAGAAGTTCCACTGAATCTGAGGGACAACAAGAACATTTTTTAAATTTCTTACAACCTTGGAAATTTTCCAACAGAGGTACTTTGAAAGTGTGCTTCGTGGTTTTTGTCATCGGCCTGACAAGTGTGCATCCTGACTGTCAGCTTGTGTGTAGGGTTGGTAACCAAATCTTCCTTGTTCAATAAGTGTGGATGTGCAACATTTCTCTCCGGCTCAATGACTGTCGGAGTGGCCAGTCTTGCTTGCTGTAGTGGAATTCTTGCACGCACCTATCCATTCGCAGAGAAAACGGCGTATTTGTGTAGCAGTACTGCAGGCAAGCAGAGAAGCACACAACCTAATACAAATTGTCCAACAAGCTGCCACGCTGATGTTGTCATCAGTTTATGCATCGCTCAAAGTTGTTTAAGTTGTCATAGGTTACCTTCATAGGACTGAATCGACCACTGGATGATGGCAACACATTGCGATTATGGCAGAAACAAGCTTTAAGACTGCCGTCGTACGATGAATCAATGTAACTCTCCATCATCGGTGATCGGTGAACGTGTTGAGGGCGTACAACATCGATGTTGTTGCAGGCTATAAGAATCCCTTCTGAAGCAGAATTGGGACAGATCTTTTGCGGCAGGAACAATGGAACCCTAACATCACCTGCCGGAGATCACTGCTGTAGTCTGGAGCCCAACAGCTAGACTAGAGCCAATCAACAATTTTAAGCATCATTTTCGTTCTCAGTGACCCAGAATTAGTAAAGTTTGACTACATTTATTTCAGAAGCATTTTGGCTGTAGAGCAGTGTTATTTATTGTTATTCATAGTACTGTAACAATTCAGTCACCTAGGATATGGGAGACTCAAGTTTAAGTCCCTGCTCCAATGACTTTTAATTATATATAAAGGTGCAAAAGCTTCCACAGAATAACCCATGGCCAAGTAGCTAGGGCACACTAGTGCAAAACAGTTAAGTTCCACATTCAAATTCCTTCTCCACACTAGGCAGAAGAGGAAACTGTTTTCAAGTCTCCCACATCTCAGGTGAGTGTTTTACATCAGTAGGCTAAGGTTATAAAAGAGGTCACCACCACAACCACAAAGCAAAAAAAAATATTTCAAGTCAAACAAAATGTTTAATTTAACCTAAAAACAGATTTTTTTTGATTTGTCACATTTTTTAAATTTTTTTGATTCAAATCAATCTTTTTTCTGAACTGCAAGTAAACTGAAAAATCATTTATTCTCCCAGATCTAGAAACTACTCAGTGTATTCTACGAAATAAAATGTTGATGTGTTTAACTAAAACAAACACTCAAAAACATCAGAAATCTATGTTAGTAAAGTACATAACCCATTGGCCATAGTTCACACAGACATTCTTTTCCATTTCAAGGAACGTTGGCTTCCTTGTAGGAGCCTTCCTGGATTCTAAAATTATGTCCTGCATCTCCTTGGAGCACTGAACACCTTGTACTCAGAAGTACCATGATTTAATCCTTTAGATGACAGTATTCTGGGCCTGACTGTCAAATCTGACCTCCTTCCTAGGCAGAAGATCTGGAAGCTCAGGATGAAGTATTGAAAATAACAAAAAAGGTTTCATGAGATCAAAACACCAGAAGTGACAAGCCCAGGCTGGAGCTATGAGAAGCAAGTGAGCTTTGTCTCCTCTTATCTTCCTCATAACATACAGAAAATGAACCACAAAATGAAAACAGGAAATGATTACTCCAGTCCTAAAAAAAGCTATCTGTCAACATGCCAGTATCCTTTCCTGTTCTTTAACAAAAAGTGAACATTTACGCACAAAGTTTTTGCAGCAAAAAAATCTATGGTGTGACAAGGTTCCTCCTCTACCTTGGCGGGTCCTGCGCTTATTGGCAGATTTGCTCACCTCAGTGATCCTCCCCACAGTCTGGATCAGCTCCTCCTGTGTCTGATCAGGAGTTGGGAAGTTTGGGGGGAACCCGGGCCCGCCCTCTACTCCGGGTTCCACCCAGGGCCCTGTGGATTGCAGCTGTCTATAGTGCCTCTTGTAACAGCTGCATGATAGCTACAACTCCCTGGGCTACTTCCCCGTGGCCTCCTCCATCATGTCTGAGAGCTGACAGCATGGTTTTAAAGGTGTATTTTGTATAAGAGTACAGTTACTATGACTGCACTCCTAGATACTAGAAGTATCTCAGGCATGACCAAGAAGAGTCGGGCAGAGGGAGACTAGTGCAGTCGCACGCTACGTGAGAAACACTACAAACAAGAACCCACATTGATTCGATCCCCAGTGGTCTAACCAAAAATTTAGTGATCGAGAAGGAAGCGAGTGGACATATCATAACTTTCAGCCCCCCCAAGAGCACAACGGCGCTGTTGAGAGTGAGAGTGTGTGCCTGATGAATAAGGATGTACATGCGTTAGTCCAGACACCAGGAGGAAGCGTCCTTGTGGTGAGGGTTAAGAAGGTGTGGAGGACAGGTTGATTAGATCACCTTCAACGCCCAATCAGGCAGGCTAATCAGCGGAATTGGGTTTAAAAAGGAGCTCACTCCAGTCAGGCGAGGAGAAGCCAGAGGAGAGGAAGTGCGTTTGAGGAGTGGAGCAAGAGGCACAAGCGCTTAGAATTGAGAGTGTGTGCTGGCTGGAGCGACTAAGGAGTACATGCGTTATTCAGACACCAGGAGGAAGGTCTGTGCGTGAGGGTTAAAGAGGGTGTTTGGAGGAGGCCCGGGAAGTGCCCAGGGATTGTAGCTATCATGCAGGCTTTACAAGAGGCCGACTTATAGACAGCTTGCAAATCTCACAGGGCCCTGGGTTGGAACCCGGTAGAGGGCGGGCCGGGTTTCCCCCAAACTTCCCAACTCCTGCTCAGACACAGGAGGAGCTGATCCATCACTGTGGAGGATCACTGAGGTGAGCAAATCTGCCCAGATTAAGCGCTAGGACCCGCCAAGGTAGAGGAGGAACCTTGTCACACCTAGATTTTTTTTGCTGCCAAAAACTTTGTGCGTAAATTGTTCACTTTTTGTTAAAAAAGGAAAAGGATACTGGCATGTTGACGATAGCTTTTTTTAGGACCTGGAGTATATCATTTCCTGTTTCATTTTGTGGTTCATTTTCTGTATGTTAGAGGAGATAAGAGGAGTGACAAGCTCACTTGCTCTCATAGCCCAGCCTGGGGCTTGTCATTCTGTTGTTTTGATCTCATAAACCTTTTTTGTTTTTTCAATCTTCATCCTGAGTTCCAGATCTTCTGCCTTCAGGAGGATGGTCAGACTTTGACAGTCAGCCCAGATACTGTCATCTCAGGATAATCATGTACTTCTGAGTCAAGGTGTTCAGTCTCCTAAGTGAGATGCAGGACATAATCTTTTAGAAATCCAGGAAGGCCCTACAAGAGCCAACTTCCTTGAATGGAAAGAATGTCTGTGTGAACTAATGCAATGGGTTATGTTACTTTACTAACATAGATTTCTGATGTTTCTTGGTTTTGTTTTAGTTAAACACATCACATTTATTTTCGTAGAATTACACTGAGTAGTTTCTAGTGCGTGGGAGCATAAAAATTGATTTTTCAGTTTACTTGCAGTTTCAGAAAAAAGATGATTTGTAATCAAAATTTAAAAATGTGACAAATCCAAAAAAAAATTCTGTGTTTAGTAAATTTAAACATTTTGTTTACTTTAATGTTTTATATAGACAGGTTGGTTGTGGTTTGGTGACCTCTTTATACACCTTAGCCTACTGATGTAAAACCTCACTGAGATGTGGAGACTGTGGAAAACAGTTTCCTCTTCTGCCTAGTGTGGAGGAGGAATTTGAATCGTGCGAACTTCTGTTTTGCACTAGTGTGCGCGCTAGCTAATTGGCATGGGTTATTCTGTGGAAGCTTTTTGCACCTTTAGTATATAATTAAAAGTCTTGGAGCATGGGACTTAAAATTGCGTCTCCCATATCATAGGTGACTGAATTGTTACTAGTACTATGAATAACAATAAATAACACTCGCTCTTACAGCCAAAATGCTTCTGAAATAATGTAGTCAAACTTTTATTAATTCTGGGTCTAAACTGAGAACGAAAATGATGTCTTAAAATTTTTGATTGGCTCTGCTCTAGCTGTTTGGGCCTCCGACTACAGCCAGTGGAATCTCCTGGCAGGTGATGTCTTAGGGTTTTCCATGTTTCCGTGATCTCTCTCCTT